>NC_135480.1:203895045-204126038 GCF_052094955.1 Ictidomys tridecemlineatus | reverse complement strand
GGGCAGGCCCAGGGGGGGACGAGGCCTCGGGAGGACCAGTGTGAGGACTGGCCTGGCTGCTGTGGGTGGGGGGTGGGGCAGGCCAGCATCTCCAGGTAGAGCCAGGGACCCGCAGTGCCCCCGGGGTCCAAGGTCAAGGACAGACAGAGACGACGGGGCTGCGATGGGCCAGGGGCCAGCTGCCGGGACTCCAGAGCCCCCCAGCGCAGTGCTCTGCAATCTAGAAGTGTCCCCCGGTGGGGACACTGCGGCACACACGCACCCTCCCTCACACATGGGACGTCCCGCCTCCAGACGGGCTCAGGCCCAGGGCCCGCTGCCTCCCTTTGGACAACAGAGACAGGGCAGGGACAGGGCCCGGGAGGCCAGGGGGGCCAATCCCAGAGCCCACAGGGACAGGATGACACTGCACCCTGTGGACACCCTCCTCCCACCCTGAGGAGGGCCACTTCCCCCATCCCGGGGAGGGGGCACCCTCACAGAGAGCTTCTGGGGTGGGGAGGTGGGCCCCCGGCGCCCGCCAAGAGCTCCTCCCCTCAGGTGGGGCTGCACCCTGACTCCTTCCCTCCCTCCTCCTGCTGTTTGCTGGGTGTCACCCGACTCTGCCACTGAGGGGCAGAGGCCCTTGGGCAGGGGAGAAGGGAGGAGGGAGGAGGGAGGCCCAAGCCCCAACCCAGGCAATCTCCAGCCCCAGGACACACGCTCTGGGCTGCTGTCACCTTGACAGGCACGTGTGCACTGACCCGAGTGTCCACGCTGACAGGCAGGTACACAGAACCCGGTGCTCACCCGGCACAGGGACCCACAGCGGAGCTCACTGCTCCCACGATCCTGTGCACACCCTGGCGCGCGCTCAGCAGAGGTTCACGGGCACATAGTCTGGGGACACCCACCGCACACCTGCAGATGTGTGACTCTGGCTTCTCCCCAGGCTGCAGCCTTCTCTCTGCGCCCTCTGCCCTGAGGACACCCTGAAACAGGACAGACTCCTTTAAAGCTGGCCCCAGGGCCTTGAGGTTCCACAAACTCCCCAGCGCAGGAGAGGTGGCCGAGGACCGTGGGGATCACAGGTGGGCCTCCAGGGAGTCCCAGCTTCACAGGGGCTCATCTGTGACCCTTCCCAAGGGGCTTCAGTCCCCAGCTCAGCTTCGCCATCTGCACCATGGGTGTGACGCTGGCCACCTCTGGTTAGGGTGAGACGGAGGATGACATGTACCTACAGGGTCCCCAGCGGGTGGGTGGGGAGAGGGGTCTGAGAGCAGCGAGCCCTTCCTTCCCTGGGCCGAGCCTGCTCTCCGTGCCTCTCTGGCTCCCCCAGCCACTGCCACCAGGAAACCCGTCTGTCTGCTCAGGCTCAGGTCTCTACACCCGCCCCCCCCAAACCCACAAACAAATTTGCATATATTTAAATCTCCTCTGTGGGCTCCCAGGCTCCAACCCCCCTGCTCCCCCCCAAGAAAAAGAGAGAAAGAAATTGCAAAGCCCGTCATTTGTCTCCGTCCCCGCACCCCATCTATCAGGGCCGCCGAGCCCGTCGCCTCGAATGAGGCGCGCGCCCAGGACGGCCGCTTTAATGGGGCGCCGCGTGTGACTGCAGCGGCGGGCGCAGCCGGCCGGCATTTGCATACATATTAAACGGAGCAGTAAAAAATGCAGACATGCAAACCATTTGGACGGGCTCCTCGGCACAGCCTGCCAGGAAATCAATCTTCTGGTTTCTTAAAGGAAACATGCTCTGGAGGAGGTGGGATGCCACACAGCCCGCAGGTCCTGGGAGGGGGAGGCATCGCCCTCTGTCTGTCCATCTGTCCTTGGGGGCCCTTCCCAGCCGCAGCATCTGGGTCCCCATTCCTGAGGGGTGGCTGTGGGATTAAGGTAGATCTGTCTTGAAAGCACTTAGTTCTTTGCTGGTATGCAGTAAGTGCTCAATAAATGGGGGCAGAGTGGAAGGTAGGTGGAGCCGGGTATTGTGAGCACGGTTTTCCCACTGACCTGATTCTCCCTGTCCCAACTCTGTCCCACAGGTAGTGTGACTCTGAGGGCCCAGGGATGGCCCACCCGGCCCATGAGTGCCTCCTGCCCTGGGGTCCCAGAGGCTCCCTCGGGCTCAGCCGCCTGTGGCCTCCCAGCAGCAGGCCCTCCCGGGTGCTGAGGCCCAGGCCAGGCCAGCATGGGAGACCCCGAGCAGGTCCCCACCGACGGGGCACCTGCGGGACCAGGTGGCTTCGAGCCTCCGACTGTGAACGCCCTTGGCAGGGGAGCCCTCCTCCACAGTGCCCGGCGCTGCCACGGGAGCGCGTGGGGGAGAAACAGCTCCCCACGGGGCACGGGGCACGGTACCCAGGAAGGTCCTGCTGCAAGGACGGAGGGAGGGAGGAGGGAGAGAACCCAGGGGCTGTGGACCAGCTCAAGCTTGGCCCTGGTGCCTGAACTTCACACTCCGGAAGGCAAGGGACGGGGGTGACCAGTGTCCCAGGGCTGGCTGGGCAGTGGCGGTGCTGGGGGTGAGGGGCTCTCCCCACCCAGTGGGAACCACTGTGCTCTTGGATCCTGGGGTTTGGGAGAAGAGGCCCAGGCTCTGCCTTGGGTTGGGAGAAGGTCTCCTGTGGTTCTGAGCTCCCCAGCTGGTGGCAATGTGACCTCCACGGTGTGTCTGAGTTGCAGTCTGGTGCTATGGGAACAAAAAAGCCAAACCTACAGCTCGGGCCCAGCTCGCGGGCATCTTACTGTGTGACCTTGGGCAAGGCCCAGCCGTCTCTGGGCCGGGTGGCTAGCTTCCTGAACCCCTTCCCTGACTCTCTGGGAGTCCCTCTCCTTCACCTCTGACCTCCAGGCTCTGGGGCCTGGGTCCCTCCACCTCCCACAGTGACCCGAGGAGGAGGAAGCCGGCAGGGCGGGGAAGAGGGAGGGTTGGCATTACAGGAACCGGTGGCCTATTGCTCAATGGGGGAGCCTGGCCCGGGGCCTGCCGGTCCCACCCCCGCCGGCTCCCTCCCTCCCTCCCTCCCTCCAGCGCTGCATTGCAAACATTCCTCGCCAGCCCGGCTGCTGCGGCCCGGAAGAGGGAGCTGCCGCAGAAACACTTAACCCCTTCACTGCCCGAGCAGCAGGCCCAAGGAAGCAGCTGGTGGCGGCCACCGGTCCTTCCCGAGTCCAGTGATCTGGTCAGGTGACCTGGTGGCAACCCCGTCCCAGAATCAACAGGGTGTCCCGTGGTCTGAGTCTTGGACTCCTGGGAGACACTTCCAGGCTCCCCCACCCCGCCCTGTGCCTGAGGCATTCTGTCTCAGGGTGGGCATGGGTACCGAGGGTCCCCACCAGGAAGTGACCAGGAGGGCGGGCCTGAACCCAGATGAGGGGCTGGACTAAGGGGGGAGGGCTTCCAGGAGGAAGTGACACTCAGGGACTCTCCTGAGGAAGAGAAAGGTGGCTTGTCTTGTCGGGGAGGGGGGGGGCAGGCTGTGCCAAAGGCCTGGGGGCCACTCCCAGCTGGGGACCTCCTCTGAGGGCAGGGAGAGCCGCAGAAGGTTCCTGTGGGGAAGAACAAGGACAACTTTAGCCCCCAGAGTTCCTCAAGCCAAAGAGAACTAAATAGGGAGAGAGACAGAACTCGCTTTCACGTACAGATCAAATGCGCTCCAAGACCGGAACACCGGAGCCACGCCAAAGTGCCACCAACAGGACACGTTTCAAATGGCAGCCTGGCAGCTGGGCCTGGCGCTGGCTCTCCTGCAGCCTGAGGCCTCTCTGAGCCCGGCCCCCACCCAGACACCACCCCTGCCTACAGCTGGAGCCCCGCCCCGCGGAGGAGCCATTCGGTCAGTGACGAGGACGACGCTGGGAAGAGCTGAGGTCATCTAGGCCCACAGTGTCCTCACCTTACGGATGAGGACCCTGAGGCCCAGGGGCAGCGGGCCCAGGATCCCACTGTGGAGGCAGGTGTGGTGGCCAGGCTGCCCACCACAGGTGACCTGGTGGCAGCTGGTAGCTGTAGCCAAGATGCCCACAGCACATCATCTAGAGAGCCACCTGCGGGGCCTCCATGCCACAGGGCGGGACTTGAAGCCCCCTCCTTCCACCGCTCGAGAGACTCCCGGCTCCTCAAGGGGCAGAGCCAAGAGAGATTCAAGTCCAGGGAACCAAGAACCACTGGAAATGGCAAATCTCCACACACCCCCACACACACCCCCGTCCCTCTCCAGTGCCCGACACGTCCCCAGGCCCCTCCACTCTTCCCCTTAGAGCTTGGAGAAGGGGGATAAAGACGAGTTATGGGGACGTCCGGACTGTACTGTTTTTGCTGTAGGAATGTTCCTCTTCCTCCTCCTCTGCCGCTTTATTAATGGAAACCAACAAACCAAGGAGATGAAACAGGGCTGTCTGAGGGCCAGCCCCAGTCCCCAGAACAGCTGGGGAGCAGTTCTCAAGCCCACTTGGAAGCTAATGTGTGAGGAAACTCAGGCGCAGGGGGGCTGGGGGATCAGGGGGGCTGGGGGACCTGCCCAGGGTCACACAGCCTGAGGGGTGGAGCCTCAGGGCCTCCCGCTGATGCCCGGCCCCGCCCACCCGGCTGCAGGCTCAGCCCTGGCTCCTGCACCCTGTCCTCTGAGTGTTGTCTCCGTGCCTGGTCCCTTTGTTGGGACAGCAAACTCAGAGTTGCCCGAAGTCATGTGGAGCGTGTCGAGACTCCCGAGGCCAAAACACACCCAGGATGCTCCTGTCTTGAAAATCGTGCCCCAACAGGACAGGAAGGGGCTGGGCAGGCTCCCTGCCTCTACACGCCCCCAGCCGAGGAGGGGCTGCGTTCCTTCCAGGCTCTGGGGTCACCACTGCAGGAGGCCCACTCTGTCCTGAGAGTGGGGACCTACTCAGTCATTGTACCCTTCTGGCAACAAGACTCCTTGTATCAGGGTCCCTCACACTTGGGGTGCCAGCAGCTGGTGACCCACATTCTGGAGCCCCTATGGGGGTGATCCCTCTGGATCCTCATTTCACATTGCCTCACTCTGCAGCAGGGCACAGGGCTGTGGAGTCACCTGCCTGGGCAGCACAGCCAATGACCAAGGGTCAGCCTGGGACACACATGTTTGGGTGCCAGGCGCTTGCCCAGTACCACTCAGCCTCCCGGCCAGGGAGCCCTCTCTGTCCCAAGCTAGAGATGTGGCCGTTTTCACAGCAGTGAGGCTCCGGCCACCCCAGGGTCCCCTGGCTCGCCGACTCCTGGCCTTGCTCATGTACTTAATAACCCCCTCCTGGAGATGAGTATTTCATCTATTTATTATTTGTTCATCGCTGGCATCTGTCCATCCTGAGTTCACTCTGCGCTCATGGCCCCTGCTCGGCTCGCCATCACCAACCGAGTCTCAGAACTTCCAGAAGAGAGCTGCCCTCGTGGATGCAGCTGTCATGACCCAAAATTTTCACACCTCATGCATTTCGTGGAAACGAGTGAGCTGACCTAGAGATACTGGTGGAGCAGGCTGCTCGAGAGCCCGGGGTGCGCAGGGCACCATGCCCTGACCTGGTCAAGACTGAGGCCCCGACAGCGGGGCTCAGCTACCCCTGCTCTTGTTACTCGAGCTGGGTGAGGCCCGGGGATTCCTGGCCTCTTCCTCTTCTCTTCCCAACACAGGTTAACAGCTCCGCTCAGGTCACTTGTGTCCACTGAATGGCAGCAAGCAACTGTGGGGACGAAGCGATGGTTACCATGGTCGCCAGCTTCCAAGATGGTCTCCCAAGGGTTCCCATCTCCTGACCTTCACAGCCAGTGTAGTCTCCTCCCACAATGATCAGGGCTGGACTGTGTGACCAATAGGATCCGAGGGAATTACCATATGCATATTGCCATCCAGGGCTGGGTCATAAAAGGCCTTGGGGCTTCAGTCTTGCTGGGGAGGAAACTTCTTGGGAGAAGACTTGAGCAGCCACATGGAGAAATTCAAGTTGCAAGGGATGAGACTTTCATACCAACCACGTGAGTGAGTCATGAAGAAGCCTTCAGACAGCAGATGACAGCTTCACTGCAACCTCAGGAAAGACCACAGTGGGACTAGCCCGTTGGACCACATCTGAAACCCACAGAAACTGAGATGATAAATGCTTATTGTTTTAAGCTGCTAAGTGTGGGGTGATTTGTTACACAGCAGGAGGTGACTAATACAGAAACAGAAAGACTTTTTAGTTGTGAAGGTCTTCCATTGACTGGGTTCCCAGAGTGTGTTCCCTGGCATACAGACCCCAGGCTAGGCTCTGGAAAGCCACTGTCAGCTCGGGCAGACGGGGACTCACCTCCTGCTGGCAATCCCAGGCCGAGGGCCTATCAAGGCAGAGCCTGCCCAGCAAGGAGGCTGCTGTCTCGACTCTCCATTTCTCACGAGTCTTTGGCCATGGAACTTGGTATCAGAGCCTCAGAGATCTCTTTGGGACACATACTCAAAGTGTCACAGAGGTTGGTTCCTAGAGCACTTGAGTATGACTGGTGGCAACTGATAAAGGACAAGAAGGTTGGTTTGCCAGGATGGGACCTCTCTCAGCTCCTTTTCCAGCTAAGCGTCTGGTTTGCCCTGGGCCACCTCTGTCCCACCACTTCACCCAATGGTCAGGGCTCTGCACCGGCGACTGGCCATGGACCTCTGCCCATTTGGGGGTTCAAGTCGGAATCCCCAATCTTGGAAGCCCTAGCTCTCAGGAGCTCAGCAGCCCGGTGACCCGGGGGCTGCTGAGCACCCCCAGGGGTCTTCTCTGTCCCTGGTGTTTGCTGCCAGCTGAGCTCCAGGGCCCAGAGGTGGGTGTTTCTCAGAGGGATGTGACTAGGACGGTCTTAAAACAGCCTGGAAATAGGCGGATGGAGAAAACTCATTTTGTAGGGAACTTTTTAAGAGCGGCCTTCGGGGAGGAAGGCGGCTGAGGTCACGTTCCTCAGGCCCCTGGGCTGCGTGGGTGGGAGCAGGCGCCCCGCCTGCTGGAAGGCAGAGGTCTCCTTCTCGTGTTAAAAACATGATTCTACCCTCGGGTTGCTTTGGCTTTCTCGGCAAGGACCTGCGGGCTCTCTAGCTTCTCCGGAACCATCGTTTCTTCCGGACACCAGTGACCAGCCACCTCCCTCTGACCAGAGCCCAGTGCGCACAGGGGCAGGAGAGAACCCATGATAACACTACTGCCCAGTGTCCCCACCCGGCCCCGGCCCAGCATCTGTATTGCCGGGAGCCCCCCCAGGTCCACCTCGCAGAATCCGTATGAGCAGCAGCCGGAGGTGGCTCAGGGCAGACGGAGCCCGGCGCCCCGGAACCGCTTTCTCCATGCAGCCTCAGCCGCTGCTGCTCATCACTGGCCGCCTGCCTTCCCCTCCCCCTCCCAGCCTCCCTGTCCCCCTCCCAGGCTCCTGTCCCCCTCAGACAGCTTCTCAGAGGGGCCCCAGCTGAAGCTCCCGAGAGCCGTCTTGGTTGCTGGCCTCCCTCTCATCACCCGAATCCAGTGCGATGGTCATGGCCGATGGGGGGGAGCTGGGCGCTGAGGCTGGGGTGGCACCAGCCAAGACGCCCAGGCTGTAAGGGCACTTGCAGCCCAGCTAGGTGCAGTGGCACCCGGGCGTCCGAGAGCAGAAGCCAACTCCCCAGGGTCACACAGTGGTGAATGACACGCAGAAAGACCCTGGCACCCAGCTTTGCGAGGACGTCCCTGACAGAAGGTGAGAATGGCCAAGGGGTGTCAAAGAGCTGCCCCCCAACAACCGGCTTGGCCAGTGCTTCTCAGCCTGGGGATCCTGGGGGCCCTCCAAGGCTCTCTGGATAGGTACAGCCCCTCAAAGTCCCCGGGGGTCACTGCACCTTTCCGCAGGCCAGGCTGCCCCAGGCATCACGGGGTTCGGTGTCTTGGGCAGGGATGTCAGCCCGGCCGGCCGTCACTCTCTGGAGCTGGGAGCTGAGTGGCCCTGGGTGACCCCAGCAGCTCACTGCTCAGCAAACAGGCGGCAGCCGGGCGGTGGAACCGGAGCGGACGCCCTCAGGACTCTGCCCGTAGAGGGGCGCTGGCTCCCTTAGACTGGCCGGAGGGGTCACCTGCTTTCTTATCTTTCTCTAGAAACAGGCTGGGGTACGGCCCACCCGCTGCCCTTGCCTAACAGCCAGACCCTGGGTTCCAGCCCCAGCCCTGAAAAAAGAAAAAAAAAAAATAGTAAGGACTTCCCCACCCCCACTGGGGCCAGGGGGTAGCGCAGAGGACAGGGCTGGTGTCTCAGGCCGCGGGTGGGAAGGGCCCGGTGCAAACATCCTCGCCCACGTCCTCCACGCAGGCTGTCCCTGGGGACGGCATGTGGGCTCCTGTGGGCAGCTTTGCGGGGAAGTCTGGCAGCCGCAGACACACTCATCTTGCAGAAACCTGCAGGAGAGGAGGGGCCTGCGGCCAGGAAGCTGCCCGAGCCCTGTGCGCCTCCCTCCATCCGGCCAGGCTCGTCCAGGGGGCGCAGCCCCCCACCTGCTCCACCTCACCACCTCAGGGGGAGCCCGGGGCCAGGGTGAGAGGCCGAGAGCAGCGGGCACAGGGCTCTGCAGTTTGCAGTCCCTGGACACTGCCGCTCGCAGTGGTCACCTCTGGGCACATATTTGGGGACTGGTGTATCTTGGGGCCTGGGGATCAGGAGGGCGGGTCCAGAGCCCTGCCAGGGAGGCGCGGGACGCCCAGGGCAGCCGCGGGATTTCCAGGGCACCCTGAGACAGCCTGCCCTGAGGGAGGACCCGGCTCACCGAGCTCACAGTGAAGGGCCCCGCTCCCGTGTCCACGCGGCCAGGGTGCTCCATCAGGCCAGGCCTGGGCTCTCCCAGAGGCCTGGAGCATGACGGCCCGTGCTTTGCCCTGTTTTCCTGGTCCCTTGAACAGTCCGCCTCCCCCAGGAGACACGTGCCTCCGCCTGCCGTGTGGCTCCTCGGGTTGTGCCAGGGCCCGCGGCCAGCACAGCCCAGCCCAGGGCGACAGAGGGCCCTCCTTCCTACGGACCTTCAGCGGTTCATCTTCTCGCACAGGAAATGATCACGGGCCAGCAGCGCCTCGAGGAGGCCTGTGGGATGTCCTGGGGGCAAGGGTGGGCACCACCAGATCACAGACCTGCCCACAGCCGGGCATCACGGGCCTCGGGCTTTCCAAGAGCCGAGGGCAACGTGGGCCGGCGGCAGGTCTCCTGCGCTCCGGTGTTCACCAGGATTCTTTTACAACCAACAACTCTTAAAGTAAGAGGAGGGGGGACATTGGTAATGGGAAACATGTTTGTTTGTTTGTTTTCTAAAAAGGAAACTTTACATCTGTGCAAGACGGGACCAACACCGGCCCGACTCCCCTCAGGGGGCCAGCACGGCCCGGACCAGGAACTCAGGGTATTTGAAAACCAATTGCCAAAGAGCCCAGGTGAAGAGGGGGTGACCTCCAGGGGTCCTCCTTCCTGCCGAGCCCAGGACCTGGCAGCCAGGCCAGCCGTGCAGATGTCAGCTGCCCACAGAGGGTGGTGGCCTTTTGAGAGAGCCTGTTAGAGGCTTTTCATCTGCAGAGACACTGACCAAAACACATGGGACATTCATTTAAGACAGATTAAAAACTGCAGACACTAAAGTCCATGTTCAGGATACCCTGGTGGCAGGGCACAGTGGGACAGCCATGTGCCACATAACGGTGTTTCAGTCAACGATGGACCACCTGAAGGACATGGGCCCATGAGATTATATTGCCTGGCCAGGTGCAGTGGCCACACGTGAAATCCGAGCAACTCAGGAGGCTGAGGCAGGAGGATCACTAGTTTGAGGCCAGCCTCAGCAATTTAGCAACTTAGCGAGACCCTGTCTCAAAATTTAAAAGGGAGGGGGGTGGTGCTGGGATGTGGCTCAGTGGTAAATTGCCCCTGGGTTCAATCCCCAGTACCAAAAAAAAAAAAAAAAAAAAAGATTCTATTGCCTAGTGGCCATTTAAGTTTGCATAAGTGAACTCTGATATTCTCACAAAGGTGAAATCGCCTAGGAACACGTTCCTCTGAACATGCATCTGTCACTGAGCAAAGCACAAGGGACGGCACCGCTCTTCCGGCCAGGCGGAGGGAGACGGCCTCCACACACCAACTCAACTGAACTCATGGCAACCTGTCTCCATTTCACAAAGGAAGGCCAAGGCTCAGAGAGGTTCAACAAGGCCACCAGGGTCACTCAGTGGTAGAGCCGACTCTTAAGCATAACCATCAGGGCTCTGATTTATAACCTCTGGCCTCACCAAGACCCTGGATGCCACCCCAGAACCACGAGAGAGAAAAGCAACAGTGACCAACCTCAGGCATGAGCTGCCTGGGTCAGGAATCACAGCAAGGTCAGGTGCAGGAGGGCACCCTAGGGACAGAGATGGAAATCTGAATCAGGTCACACACACCAAAAAAGGCAAACTGGGCGAGTCTGGGGGAGAGAACGTCCCCAAGACCAAGCTGACTCTGGCCGGTTGTCATTCAGTACCCAGGAAAATAGGGAAGAGGCCGGGGGCAGATGCAGTCTGCCTCACTGGTTTTAGTGGGAGGCTTGAGAAGACAGCAGGCACCTCTCAGGGGACGGGAGGGATCTCCCAAGTGGCCACGTGAGGGGGTTAGTCAGAAATTTGGCTCCTTGAGCTAAACAAATCCAGGGCTTCCTCTTAGCAAGCCATGTGTCCTCCCTGACCCTTAGTCTCTTCATCTAACAAATGCATCTAACAAAACTGTATCATGCAGCTTCTCTACACTGGGCTGGCTCTGGGTGCTGGGGACTCAGCAATGAATGGGAGAGGCCAGACTCGGACTCTCTCCAGGCTCATGCCTAACAGGAGGTGACAATGAGTGTCGAGACAAACAGATTCAGACCAAGGTATAAGGAAACAGCAGAGGCCCCAGGGTGCTCTCTGGGCGATGGTGAGGCTCCAGATGAGTGTCCAAGCGGAGGCCGAGTCCATCAGCAGGCACAGGGTGAGCACTCAGTCTGTGGGAGCTGCTTCTGTTACCATCTCTATCACCAGGACCCCAAGGAAACCTGGCTGCCTGGGAACCAGTTTATCCCTGTCACATCCAACACCCACCTGGCGTCCAGAACCATAGAGAAGCAGGTTTAAATCTTCCTGAGACCTCTCAAAGAGGCACCAGAGGGGACCCCTGCACGCCACACACGAAAACAGTCCAAGATGCTGAGCCCAGGTCACAGGGAGGCCCCCGAACACCCTCCTCCCTCTGCCTCGCTTGATCTGTACCGACAGGCAGGGCTGCTGGGCCTGTCCTCTGGATGGCCTGGGGGGATCCAGGCTCCGTCCTCACTGGCCACAGGCCCCAGGCACTTGGCTTAACTCCGTGCCTCAGTTTCCTCATCTGAAAGTGCAGGTAACCACAGCATCACCTCTTGGGGTTGTGGAGGGGCTTCAAGGGATCCTTGACAAGTGCTCAAGGTGGACAGACACACGGCCGGGCTAGGGTGGACCAGGAGTCTTTGCCTCCTCCCCCCTCCCCACCTGCTTTTGGCTTCTGACCCCAGCAGGTCAGCCTGGCTGGCTAGGTCCCAGCACTCCATGACAGCCCTACCCACTGCCCCGTCCAGCAGGGAGAGGCCAAGATTGGGCAGTCGCACCCCGAAACTTCCTAGAAATGGGCAACAGGGGCTGGGACCGGCTTCCTGCCTAAGAGGACACCGGGCAAGCCAGGCCTTCTGTGGCATCTGGGGCCTGGGATGTGCTGGCAAGAGCTGGCTCTCTGCCAACGGAGGCCACTGTCTGCCTCAAGCCTGGGCCATGGGGCCACCGTGGTTCCTGCCTCTGCTGGCTCCCAGGCCCCAGAGCAGAGGCTCTGATGTCACACTTGCCAAGCACCATGGACACACATGGCTCCTGACCTCCTGGGGCTCACAGTCCTGTGGGCAGGGCCAAGAATCAGGGCCTAGGAGGGTCAGAAACCCAGGGCACAGGAGAGTCCAGGCTTGGCCCAGCTGGACAAAGGCCTAGCCAGGAGAAAGGGGGTGTTCCAGGAGCCCAAGACCTTCCCTTCACCTCCCCAGCAGGTGCCACTTACTAGGCTGCAACCCAGACACCAGCTCACTGGGTCCCCACTGTCCCCTGGGGGGGGGGGGCAGAAACTCCTCCTCTCCGGGGAGAACAGTGCCAAAGCAGAGGCAGCAACTCTCTGCTCTTCTAGAGCCCAGAGCCCTGGCTCCTGGCCTGGGCAGGAGGATCGAGGCCCCAAGGGCCCAAAGCACGCCGGTGCCTGCGGAGGGTCAGGAGGGCCTGCCATGGCCACCCCATTTTACAAGTGAAGTCACTGGGGTTCAGGGAGGGCACAGCATCCTCCAGCCCCTCGGTTCTGGTCTATTCCCTGGGACCCAGGATCACCCAGAGGTGCAGAAGTGCCCCCACTCCCCGGGTGGGGCAGGAAACAGCCAGGGACGGGCGACTCGGGGTGCAGGAAGGAGCCCCCCCTGGGTGGCAGAAACTGACACCAGGCAGGGACAGGTGGAGGAGTGTGGGTGGGGGACGGGGTGGGCCTCATGGTGCGCCGGCCCAGCCGCAGCCCCTCGCTCCCGCCCAGGTGAGACCCCGGCTTCCCGGCAGGCACCACCTCCAGGGGCGGGGAGAAGGCCCCCGCCTCCGGGCCGCCCAATCGGAGGCTGCCCGGTCCCACGGCGGAGGCGGCGGCCCAGGCCCCCGGGAGCCGGGACCTGACCCCGACCCGGCGCCCCCCGCCCCCGCCCGCCCCCAGCCTCATTAGCACCGACGCCCGTCGTCCTCCCCTCGCTTTCGGAGGCTCCAGAATTTAAAGGTTAAATCCTAACCTCGTCTCAGCAGTTTCTCCCGGCTTTGCCTCCCCGGCGCCGGGTGCTGGTAATTATATGCATCTCCGAGCAGCCAATCAGCTGTCAGGCTGACAGATACTGATCTTTTCGTTTTATTTTTAGCTCTGTGCTTCCCCCTCTAGTTGCAAAAAAAAATTCTGTTTGTTCTGCGTGCTGCCGCCTCGCTCGAGCCCCGCAGCCGGCTCTCATCTCCGCCAGGCAGGCGCGAGCAGGCGGCCGCGGGGCTGGAGCCCGGGTCCCCGCCCGAAAAGGGGGACAGAACGTGCCCACGGCCCCCAGCGGCGGCCAGCCTCCGAGCGCAGCCCCGGGGTTGGGGTGGGGAAGGGAGAGGCTGGGCCGCTGCACACCGAGCCCCTGGCTGCACAGCGAGCCCAGGGGAGCTCTTCTTGGCCTCGGCCGGGGAAGCAAGTCCTACCTGCGGCTGGAGGCCAGGAGAGGGGCGCACGTGCAGGGGCAGAGACAAAGCTGGGCCCAGAGGAGAGGGAGCTGGCGAGCCGTGGCCCCTGTGAACCCTCCTCCCAGAACTGAACAGAAAGGTTGGGGATTGTCACCAGCAAAACACTGAGGGGGCCCCCTAGAGAGTTCCAGCCAGGCCCGCAGGGCTCCCATAGGTACCGGGCTGGTGCATCTGGTGCTCTTGGGAATCCTTTTGTGGGTCATTCTGGAAGGTTCTATGGGCTTTCCAGGGAGCTGGCAGGTGTGGGGGCCTGATTGATGGAAGGCCCCTGTCCACACAGCTGATGGCAAGAAGGGGACAGCACCAAGCAGTGACAGAAGTGGTGGGGACCTTTCCTTCTACCTTCCCAGCATGCTAGGGTTTGCAAAGTCTTCCCCTTGTCCCCGTGGCCTCGGTGGCATCCCCACAGCCGACCCAGGATGAAGTGAAATTGAGGGCAGCCAGTCCAGACAGGGCAAGTGTCACCTCTTTTCTTATTGGTCCTGGAATCGGTGGGGGCAGTGTAGCCTAATGGTCTGGACTTGGGGTTCCAGGCCTGGGTTTGCTGTTTACCAGCTGTGACTCTGGGTGAATGAGTCAAGCTCTCTGGGCCTCAGTGCCTGGAGAAGTGGGTCCCAGTCCCACCACCCACCTCATAGGAAGGCTGCACAGAGTGGTCAGCTGTGGGGAGGCATCCCTGTCCCGGCACCAGGTGGAGTGCTCTGTGAGCAGGTATTATTAGCTCCTCTGGGGAAACTGAGGTTCATGTGACTCATAATTGGCAGAACTGGGACTAGAACCCTCCCTCCCTTTTTGGCTTCCTTTTCTCTGACACTACAGATGGCGCGCTGAGAAAAAAGCGAAGGGAGAAGGGAATTAGGAGACCCAGCGAGATGGAGGGAGGCAGAAGCACCGTGATCAATTACTTGGGCTATAAATTTCTGCTGTTTTGCAAAGTGAGCACACAACCTCTGAGCAGCCGAGCTCGCTGGCTATGCTCAGGAGAAACCCAGCAGAGTCCGCAGCAGCTTTTGATGCTGGGAGCTGGGAGGGAGGGGGCTGCAGAGGGCAGGGAGCCTGCGGAGCGGGAGAGGGAGCCCCAGGATCCCGGCTGCAGGAGGCAGCGGGACCTCGCCTTCCTGGCCCTCCAGCCGCTCTCTGTCCCAGGATGGCAGCAGGAACCCGGGCTGCCCCCGTGCCCCTTGCTTCCTGGCTGATGGCACCACTCCTTCCGTGTGCTCCTGGAGCCTGTGGAGGAGGCTCTTGAACCTCAACCTCCTCATCTGTAGCATGGGGTAATGTCGGCGGCCATGCCCAGGACGGGCGGAGGGACCGGTGAAGTCTAGGCCGGGAAGGCCGAGCGTGGGCGCTGTAGGCCGCAGCCGGAGTCGGTTCTTCATATTATTGTTGGGAAGATAACCAGAGGCTAAGGGGCTGCTAACTGGTAGCCTAGAGACCAGTTTAATTATGTCACGGTGGGAGGCCGGGCTCCCTCTGAGGGGCGGGGGTTCCACAGGGAGACTGCCACCTCAGCCTCCACCAAAGGCAGCGCAGGAGGCTGGGAAATGAGGCCAGAAGGAGGGAGGAGCCCAGCGCCGCCCTGGCCTCCACCTTCCTGGAGCCTTGCTGGTGCTCCTGTGGGGAAACAGCCAGATGAGGAGGCTGCCCCATCCCGCTGGAATCCGGGTGCCCCAAGAAAGCGGGATTCGGGGCACCACCAGGACAGGGCCTTCCTCACCGCAGAGCTGCACAGGCCCCAGCATTTCTAAGCCACTGTGGACCCTGGTCTGCTGGCAGGGGAGCGTCCGCATTGCTATTTGTCAGGGAGGGAGAAAAAATGCAGCTGACCCCTGAACTCTGGGACCCCCAGACAATGACCAAATAAAGGGGAGGCCAAAGAATGGAAGGAGGCCAGGAGCACAGGGAAGCCGTGGGGCCTGGGGGCGAGGGGAGGCCCAGACCTGCCATAAATCAGGGCCCTGGAGAAGATGCCTTGGGTTTGGGTGGGCCCAGGCTCCCGGCCCAAAGGTAGTGGAGCAGCCTTTGAGCTCCAGGGAGCCCCGAAGTGGAGTCCTGTAAACAGAAGCTCTTCCCTGGATGGATCCGATAAAGACACTGGGTTAGGTAAATCACAGCCATGTGACAAACAGCCCCCAAATAAGTTTCTATCCCCATTGCAGTCTGCGGTGGGCTGGGGGGAGGAGAGACGGGTCCTGCTCAACTCTGGGACCCTTTGCTTTGTGACCCTGTCCTTCTCCAGGGCCTTCAACTCTGCAATACCCTGGTGGAGGGGAGAGCAAACTGGAGGCCAGCTTGGAAGGTTGTTTATGGACCCGGCTAAAAGGGTGGGGGCGGGGCCACCACAGCCGCTCGCAGCCCATTGGCCAGGGCTCAGTCATGTGGCCACTCCTGGCTGCAAGAGAGGCTGGGAAATGCAGTCCAACTGCATGCCAAGAGGAAAACCCTGAGCCAGGGCTTGGCGAACGGTAAACACTGTCCGCTGGGCTGAAATGAGCTGGTGCTCACCAGCAGCCGGGTGGCCCCACCATTGAACTTGTGTGTGCAAGCTCATTTGTTATATGCACTTAGGGACTGTCACATTAGGGTCAGGAGAGGCATCTGAAGGCTGGCCCAACGCTCCTTTGGAGATTGTAAAGTGTGCGTGTTTGTGTGTGTGACAGAGATGGGGTGGGGGCTGGTGTGGGGAGACCTGCAGAGCGTTCATGGAATCGCCAACGTTTGAAGCACAGTGGCTTACAGAGAGGAGCAGTTTCAGAGGCCTTGGAAGGCAGGGTGTTGATCCTGGGACCCTACTGCCCATGGCAGGAGGTGGAAATAAGATTGTCCTGCTGTGGCTCCTCTCTCCACCAAACACACCCATAATCTCTAGGGTCAGGGCAGGGAAGGCCCCAGCTGGTCCTCAACAGTGGACTCATCAGCCACGTCCGTTGTCTGATCCAAGAGCAGCCATGGGGCCGTGGGGTGTGGTGTTGGAGATGGGCTCACATGTACAGATGGAGAAACCGAGGCCAGGGCCACACGGAGACTCTGGGCAGAGCCAGGATTGGCATTCGGTGTGCACCTAGTCAGGTTTCTGTGCAAGGAAATGGGCTGTGTTGGTCCTGAGCTGCAAAGAGGTTTATCATCAGGCAGTGGGGAGCTCAGAGAGGAGGGGAAGAGAAGCAAGCAGAGCTAGGGGTCCTAGTGTCCACCTCAGGGACTGATCATCAGGATGAGGAATGTGCTCTGTTCCCAGGGAAGGACGGTCCATGACCAAGCCAGGGCTGCAGGCCCAGCCCTTGGCAAGGAAGGACAGGGGCATCTGGACTGACAGCCTCCCCCCACCCCACCCCCGGTTGCACACTTGGGGGAGCTCCCCATGAGGCAACTGGGGGGCTCTTGCCAGAAGGGGAGGTGTGGGTGCTGGGCCGCCCAAACACCAGATGTCTGCTCTGGCCCCTGCACCAGGGTTGTGCAATCGAAACCAAACAACCATGGGCCGTTTTCCTGCAGCCCAGAGCTGTGGCCTGACTAGGGGATCCAGCCGGAGCTTGGCCAGGAATCCAAGACAACACAGACTCTGGGCAGACCTGCTCTGCCAACCTGGAACCTGGGTCCTGGGCCCTGCAGCCCCCCCAGGACGCTCGCAGCTCCCTGAGGGCCGCAAGGCAGGCTGCTCATTTGTTCAGACCCAGGCTGGTGCTCAGGGGGCCTTCCCCAGGCCAGTTAATGGAGATTTCACAAGCCAGGGGTACACAGCTGGGGAAGGAGCTGGGCCAAGGCTGAGGTCCAGGTGGGAATTCATTCCTGGAGGGCCAGGGGCCAGGAGCAAGCCCAGCAGGGCCGGGAGCCAGGGAGGGCTGCTGACCTCACCAAATCCCCAGCAGGGCCCAGAGGCTGAGACTGACTGACTCAGTGTTCAAGCTGGAAGGATCTAGAAATCATCAGAGAGGAGGATGGAGTGATGGTCAGTTTCCTGTACCAATCTGGCAAGCCTGCAGTCCTCAGTTCTCCAATCAAACCCCAGTCTCCGTGTTGCACAGAGAAGGTGTTTCGAGGTGTGACTAGAATTCATGATCCGTGGGCTTCATGGATGGAGATTGTTCTGGATCATCTGGGCAGGCCACACTCAGGCAGTGACTTTGAAAGGCCTAGGAGTAGGGCTGAGGCGTCCCTGCCAGAGGGGAGAAATCCTGCTGGTGGGCAGCAGTGTCAGCTGCCATTTCTGGCCCCCCCTTTCCAGTGGCCACCTTCAGATTTGGCCCAGCCATGCCTCGATGGCACAAGCCAAGTCCTTGCCACTCAGACCTCCCAGGGGTTCCCCTGCTTCTGCACTGACACAGGCGGGGAGGGGAGAGGGCAGGTTCCAAGGTCTCCCTAGGGACTGGGACCACTAACTAGGTCAAGTTCCCCCTCACAGCTGGGAAGCAAAGGCAGCGCATATGCAGGCGCTGCAGGGCCCGTGGGCTTGGCTTAGTTCGGGGGAGGCCCGGCCCAGGCCTGGGCTCCCACTGCGGCCCACCCTGCAGCCTGCTCATTAGTAGACATCGCCGAGCTTTGGGCTACACGGACCTGGTGCTCGTTATTTCTCCGAATCTTCGGAACATCCGGGGCAGGGAGGCAGCAGCTCCCCTTGGACAGCTGAGGAGACCACTGGAGTGGCTCACCTGCCTAGGGGGCTGAGAGGGTCCTGGGATCCTTGTGCCCCACTTCTCCCAGTGGGCTGCGGGCAGAGGCTAAGAGCCCATGAGACCGTGAGCTTCCCTACAGCGGTTCTGTGGGGCCAGTAACCGTGGACGGATCTGTGAAGGGGACTCCCAGCCCGCAACGCAGGGACACACACCCTACCCGACTGATTACCCCAGGGAGGACTGTGCCCCTGGGCGAGAGATCCTCGCCTTTCAGCCTCCCTCCTCCAAGGCCAAGTCTGCAGAGGCTTCTGGCCTCCTGAAATCTCTCCCAGCCCACTGGCCGCATTCCCACCCTGTCTGCGGGGGACCTCAGGGGAGCGGGTCCTTCCCGGGGCGACAAGGGGGCACGCCACGCAAGCTGGGAGGAGGGGTGGAAGGGACAGAAGGGAAGAGTCCCCAGCCCAACCACAGCCTGTTCCCACACGCAGCTGCGACCTCCGTTTTTATTTATTGATGGGACACCTGCACAGCCTGCTGCTTTGCTCCCAGCACCAGTGGCTGCTCACTCTTTGGGGGAATGTGGGGCTGTCATTACCCCCAGCATTCCTGTTTCACAGAGGAGGAAACCGAGGCTCCGAGAAGGCAACTTCTGGCCCAAAGCCCCGCAGCGGGCCCAGGGCGGGCCCAGCTTAGTTGCGCTCAGACCCCACCCGCTCGAGCCACTCCAGCCACGCCCACCTCCCGGCCACGCCCACCTCCCCAAACCTCCAGCTCCGCGGCGCTCAGCGGACTCTGCGTCGCCTTCGCTCGGTCTCCCGTCTGGGCGCCGCAGGGCTCTCCCCTCCCTTCCTCCTTTTCTGTCACCAGCTGCCTGTCTGGTCTTTGGGGTCCCACCCCCCATTATCAAAGCAATAAACACTCGTGCTGGAGAGTTGGGAAAGAGCGGGGACCTCACACTGCGCCGCAGTCGCTGTTCCCACGCCCGCCAGACCCGCGGCCCCAGCCTGCGGGTGGGTGGGCGGGTGCAGCCCGGGCGGCGGGGCGGGCTCCGCCCCCGCAGCTTTGCAGATCGTGGGTTGGTTAACCCAGCTCCTGCCACCCTCCCTCGGGACACGGCTGCGGCGTGCGCGGTAGGCCAGCGCCCACGTCCAGCCCCGAGTGCTGTCGTCACCACCCCCACTTTTCAGATGAAGAAACTGAGGCTCAGGTCGCCGGGCGATTCGTCCAGGGGCCTACGTCTGTCTGCGCTCAGCTTCGGCGCTTTCCAGCGGCCGCTGCCTTCCGCCCAGTGCCATGGGCAGGGTCTTGGCAGAGCCTTGGTGCTCACTCTGTCCACCCTGCGAGATGCGGCTGGCTTCTCGGTTCCTCCGGTGCTAAGGGAGCGCTCACTACAGTCATCCACGGCGATGTCACCTAATGCATGGGGCCCTCGCCGAGGCTCAACGGCATTTTTACAACTGCGATCCCAGTGATTTCCATACACCGGTTTGCTCCAAGCAGGGGAAGTGGGATTAACTGAGTCTGGGCGGTTTCCATGGAGCTCAATGACATCTAGATTCAGTTGGGGACCACCGGCTGTGGGGGAGGGAGACTCCCAGGCCTCAGAGGAAACATGGAAACCACCTGTGAGGCCGAGAGGCCCCCAAGAATAGCCACTAGAATCAACAAGGAGATCTAGGGGTCTGTGGAAAACCCCACAGGGACAGAGGCCAGGGGCCTGTCCACGCCCCCTGCACACTTCTCAGGCGGGAGAGTCCGGGCATGCCTATCCTGCTCTTCCTGGGCCCCACTGGACAGTTCCTCCCCAGGAACCAACTTGAGGTCAAGGGAAGGAGGATTTCACTAAAAAGCAAGGAGTCGTGGAGGTCGGGTTGTCCATCCATGCATCCCTTCAGACACTGCCAGGACACCCGAGTGTCCTGAAGAGCAGTCAGCCGCCCCTCCCCAAGTCCCCAGACCATCTGGGACCACCACCGAGCCTCCTAAATTCACAGGGGCTGGGCTGGATGAGAGCAAATGAATCACCTGCCTATATAACACCACCTCCGGGCGTCAGATTTGCTTAGACAGGAGCTTCAGCCACAATAAAAGGACCAGCCGGCGTCTTGGCACAGCCTGTAATCCCAGCTTCTCAGGAGGCTGAGACCAGTAGATGATGAGTTCAAAACCGGCCTCAGCAACTCAGTGAGGCCCTAAGCAACTCAGTGAGACCTTATCTCTAATACAAAGAAGGACTGGATGTGGCTCAGTGGCTAAGTGCCTCTGGGTTCAATCCCTGTACCAAAACAAAAACAAAAACAAAAAAACAATAACGAGGTCCAGCACAGAGCTCTTGCCATGCTCAAATGTCTTGTATTTTCCCACTTACAGTGGCCCTGAAGGTACACTACTATCCTAAGTGCATCTCTGAATTCTTCTAGCAGGAGCTCCAGCCCCCACCGGGGCAGAGGTGCAGAAGTCAGAGGCCTGCTCTCTGGAGCTGCAGGCCTCCCAACCAGCTTCCCAGATGGCCCCTCCTAGTATTCATGTCCCTGTGTGGCCTCCTCCGACAGTGAATCAGGGCTGGTCTTGTGACCAGCTGAGCAGGAGGGAGATGACAGTATGCATCTTAGAGGGCAAGGTCATAGGGGGACTGTGGCCTGTGCCTTGCCCCTTGAAAGTCAGTTGCCATGCCCCAGGTCACCGGAGCAGCTCTGGAGAGTCCTGTTGGGGGCGGGTCCTGCAGCCCCGGGCAAACCCAGGGAGGACCGCAGCCCTGGACCACCACACTCCCAGACCCGCCCAGCTCAGCTGCTCCCAGTCACTGACCATGGCACCAGTGCGGGAAGCCACTCTGCTGTCTTAACTGCTACCTCTGGGGACTTTTGTGCTGCGTGAGATGAACACAGCAGCGTGCGGGCCATGTGAGAGGCAGAGGGGAACGGGGAGGGTGGGACTCTTGTGACTCAGGGCCAGTAGCCACAGCAGCTACCTTCCCAGACCCCAGGGGATGCCCCAAACTGCAACTAACACTGGGCTGGGGATGTGGCTCAGCGGTAGCGCGCTCGCCTGGCATGCGTGCAGCCCGGGTTCGATCCTCAGCACCACATACCAACAAAGATGTTGTGTCCACCGAGAACTAAAAAATAAATATTAAAAATTCTCTCTCTCTCTCTATCTCTCTCTCTCCTCTCTCACTCTCTCTTTAAAAAAAAAAAAAAACTGCAACTAACACTATTTCCCCATCACGTGTCCGTGGGACCCAGCTGAACTTATGGATCAGACACACTGCGAGAGATTAACCAGGACAACTAATGATACAAGCAATTACAGCAGCGAATTGGAACACAAGTTACTGAAAGCTCGTGAACAGTCAGTTTCTGGAATTTCCCACTTAGTCCTTTTGACCGTGGTTGGCCATGGAAAAGGGGGGCTACTACCTTCATTGCTGGCCATGGTGGGGAGACAGGAAGCGCCCTTGTGCTGCAGGCCAGTACTGCGCTCGGTACTGCGTGGGAAAGCAGAGCCCGGGAGGCCCGGGGGAGCTCAGTTCCTGCGGGAGACAGTGGCTAGGAGTCGTGAGTGAGGGCCTCGTTCTGCCTCAGCCAGAGCCCCCCAAGGCACAGGAAGGCCTCGCTGGAGGCTGCAAGAACTAAGGCCAGGTGACGCTGAGAGGTGCAGGAGACGCACTCCAGGCAGAAGGCACAACTCAAGACGGTCGGTGTGGAGGGGACAGAGGGAGCAAAGGGGAGAGGGACACAGTTCCAGCTCGCAAGGGGAGTCACAGGCTCAGTGAGCCAGGTTAAGACCTTCAGCTCTTATGCTGCGCAGAATGGAGAGTCACCAAAAGCTCCAGCACAAAAGTGGCTGTGTTTGAATGCTTTGCTATCAGGAACAGATTACTGACTCCGAGTGGCTTGAGCCACAAAGTTTGCTTAAGAATAAGAAGAATTACTGAGATGAGAAGTCCTGGGGTCAACCCAGAGCCTCAAGAACCTCTGTGCCTTCCACCCTTTTGCTCTGAAATCCTTAGGGGTTTTTTTTTTAACCTCAAACTTGTCATCTTGTTGTTACAAAGTGGCTGCCACAGCTCCAGGCATTACATCTCATACACCAACATCTGAAAGAGATCTTTCCCTGTTGGGTGGGTAGGCAATCTTCCTGAAAGCCCTCAGGTGACTTCCCTGTCTGTGTCATTGACTAGGCTTGTGGCACATGCTCACACCTGTCGGAATTACTGTGAATGGGCCATTCATGACTGATCCCCCGGGGCTGGCCTCAGTGCTGCTCAAACAAGACTGGGATTCTCTGAGAAAGAGAAGTGACACAATTGTGTAACTGTGAGTGCTTTGAAAGAGAAGGACTCGGCATCTTCCAAATTCTGCACATATCTGTCTGGCACAGCTGCGCCCAGGGAGAGGAGCCCTGCATGAGGGACCCTGCTGTGGGACAGGGGCCATGGGGGCAGCCTGCAGGAGGGAGTGGCTCCACATCTGGGCCACTCAGACCCTCCCTCACCCAGCAGGCCTCCCACCCTGTCCTAGGACGGCATCCAGCGCCACCCTTGGTGGTGGGAACGCTGTCTCTGCTGCGCTGCGTGAGAGGAAAGCCGTGCGTTCTACTCCTGGGTCTTTGCTGGGTATACTTGCCCCCCAGCCTCCAGGGAAACTCAGTGCCTGACTAGAACATTCTTGGGCGCTTCTGCCTATCGTGGACGCCAGGGCTGTAGCAAAAAATATCTATTCTTTCCTACTAGGCTAATAAAAATTTCTGCTGGGTCCTTGACCTCCAAACCCAAAACCCCATTTCCCACCCTCTATTGCAACTCCTGATACCCATGTGCCAGGCTCTGGCGAGACGCACACGAGTGAAAGTGACCTGTGCAACATCCAGCCCACTTCCTCACGGCCCCTTCCTGCCGGCTAGAGTGGGGACATGATGGTAGGAGCCACAGCAGCCGTTTTTGATCACCAGGTGGAAGCCATGTGTAGAGGGGGGCCGAGCAGCGAGCTAGCAGGAGTCTGGGTCCCTGACACCAACTCTGTCTTGTCCAGGATGATGCTGTGATGGATTTTGTTACAGCAGCTAATCCTGTAGCCCGACCTGTGGTACAGGGGAAACAACAGCCTTGAGTCCAGCTTTCCTTTCAAGTAATGAAGGCGACGAAGGCGACGCCACCCGCACGCCAGCCCCCACGGGCTTCTCTGGGAGTGGGAGGCGGGGCGGCTGCTCTCAGAGAGGAAGCTACTGCTGGGCGTGGCCTCCCCGGAAGGGGGCGGGGCTTCTCAGGAATGGGGCGGGGCTTCCAATGAAAGGGAAGGGGCGGGGCCTCCCAGGAAGGGGCAGGGGCGGGGCTTCCAAGGGAGGGGCAGGGGCGGGGCTTCCAAGGAAGGGGCCAGAGGCGGGGCTTCCCAGGAAGGGGCAGGGGCGGGGCTTCCCAGGAAGGGGCAGGGGCGGGGCTTCCCAGGAAGGGGGCAGGGGCGGGGCTTCCAAGGAATGGGGCAGGGGGCCCTGTGCTGGGGGCTGGGATTGTAGCCAGGAAGTGCGCCGCTGGGAGAAGCCGCCAGACCCAAACCAGGAGGCTGAGGCCCCGGGCCAGCGGCGGCCCTCTCCCTCCTGCTCAGTGCCCCCGAGGTGAGGTGTGGGAGCAGCCGCCCTGGGCGTGAGGAGCCCTGATCCTGGTGTGGACAGGAAGCCAGGCTCAGGCCGCTGCCCACGGTGGCAGAAGCTCCTCTCACCGCAGCCCCGGGTGGGGACGGGCGAGCAGCATTCTCCGTCTTCGGAGTCCGAGCAGCGGAGTCCCAGAGGCCTTCAGACCCGAGTCCCAGAGGCCGTGAAAACCGTGATGGCACCTTCCCCCAGTGGCCAGGCCCTCTCTTCTCAATGAGCAGAAGGCTTCTCCTCTAGAGAGGACCTCAGGACTGTCCCACTGAGAGGCCCAATTACCGCAGGGCTGGTAGACACTGTCCCCGTGGCTGCTTCTCTCCTTCTTCTAAGGCAAAGAAGAGCCCGGAATCATTGGCCACCACCTTCTAACATGCCATGGAGAAGCTGCTTAGATGGGAGGTGCTCCTTTAAGTCGGTATCGGTTTCCTGCAGCTGCTGTAACAAACCACCACAAACTGGAAACGACCAAGCTCCTTATCCTGCAGTCCTGGGCGTTAGAAGTCCAAACTCAGCCCCAGGAGGCTGAAATCCAGGGGTGGGCAACTCTGGGTTCCTCTGGAGTCTGTAGGAAAGAGTTCACTCAGGTGGCCTTGCCGGCTCCGGAGGTCTGGTCCCTCCTGGGCCTTGGCTCCCTCTGCCAAATGCAGCCTCTGCTTCCGTGGTCACAGGACCTTCTCTAACTCAGGCCCCTCCCCCCTCTAAGGAAGACCCTGGTGTTTACATTTGGCCCAACCAGCTGGGCCAGAGTCATTCCCCACCTGGAGACCCTTAATTTAATCCTGTTGTCCGAGTCCCTTTCGGCACACAAGTCACCATCCTCAAGGGCTCCGGGAATAGAATGTGGACCCCTTTGGGGGACCTATAATCTGTGTCCTTCCACTCATTTTGCCTGCAGTGTGAACCAGGAACCTAGAGTGGCATCCGGCACGTAGTAGGGCCTCAGTGACGATGTGGTGAAGGTGTGAAGGAGACAGAGATGGGAACAAGAGGCCGGTTCACAGGGGATCTTCACAGCTTGGGGGCAGAACCAAGGCACCCAATGGAGGGGAGAACCCAGTGGCTTCTCACCTGCAGCCCAAGGTCCCCAGGGAGACGTGGCTGGGGCGTAGCTTCCTGCTCACCAAGGATGGCCCTGTGATGTGGGATCAGCAGAGGAGAGCCCAGGGGAGCAGTTGTGGCTGTCTGGGGGCCACTGGGAGGCAAAGCCCCAGGTGGCTGTGCCCAGGGAGCTGTTGTCTCCAGGTCCTGACCACAGGCAAGTAGGGTCAGGGCCCAGGCAGCCCAAGGGAGGAGCCAGCCACCGGCTCTCAGCCTCAGGTCCTGTGGTGCCGCGACCCACCTGTGCAGGGCTGAGGAGCCTGGGTTAGTTTTGCTGTTCAGGGATTTTCTTCTTTTCTTTGTTCTGTGGTGCTGCGGGTTGAACCCAGGGCCTGTGCCTACGGGGCAAGCACCCTACCAACTGGGCTATGTCCCCAGCCCTCAGGGATTTCTTAAAAGTAAAATTCACACGGGCACAAAGGCCTATTTACAAATGCACAACCTCACATGTCCAGTTTTATGAGCCTTGGTCCGCTTCAGGCTGCTATAACAGAATATAGAGACTGGGTAGTTTATAAAGAGCTGAAATTTACTGGCTCACAGACCTGGAGGCAAAGTCCAGGGTCTTAGCCCTGGTGTCCTCCCAGAGCCTCTTTCCTGTGTCATCCCATGGTGGAAGGCAGATGGGCAAGAGAGGGCCACGGGCAGGACGCCTCCTGAGATGACAAACTTACTTTCCAAATAATGGTGTCCATCCATTCGTGAGGGATCTCACCACCTCAGGAAGGTCCCATCTCCCGACACTGTAGCAGGGAGCTAGAGTCCAGTGGGGGACCCTCAGGGCGCACATGCGAACCATAGCAGTGAGGTGTCAGGATTCTGACGGGACGCAGAGCTGCACAACCCACACTCCTGTGCCGCAGGACACAGAGCCCCGCATTGGAGTCCCACCTCCTGGGACATGTCTCTGTGTCCCCCTGACGATCCTGCACCCCAGAGGTGATTTTCCGATGTTTTTTCCCCCACCGATCAGCTTTGGCTGCTGTAGAATCCCTAGAAACGGAATCACAGCATCTTGCTCCCTGGGTCTAGCATTTCCAGTGGACGCCGTCCATCTGCACTGTGCTGCGTGTTAGTGTCCACCCCATTTCATCAATGAGCAGCCCCCATGGCCCAGGGCGCCCCAGGGTGTGGACCATTCTCCGCGCTCCTGCTTGCGAACACTGGGAGGTCTCCTGGCGGAGGATATTGTAAAGAAGCTATCCACATACTCGGACCAGCCTTCTGGGGACATATGCACTGATTTCTTTAGAGAAAATACCTAAAGGTGGCATCGTCGGTCAGAAGGTGTGTGTGGGGGGGTGTACATCTTACATTGCGGGTGGCCAAGGAAACTCTTCCCAAAGTGTTTGTGACCGTTTGTGTTCCCACCAGCCATTTACAAGAGCCCCAGTTGTTCCACATCTTTGCCGACATTTGGTGCCAGCAATCTTTTGAAAAATTTTAATCATTCTAGTGGGACTGTAGTGGCATCTCATGGATTCTAATTTGGAGTCTAATGATGTTGAGAACTCTTAAATGTATTAATTGGCCTCTCACATACATTTCTCTATGAAGTGTCTGTTCAGATTTTTTTCAGCATTTTAATTTGGGTATGTGTCCCTTTATTGGGGTGTAGAATTATCTATATACTGCAAACACCAGTCTTTTTTTTTTTTTTTTTTTTTTTTTGGTGGGGGGAGATTGAATCCAGGGCCTTGTGCATGTGAGGCAAGCACTCTACCAACTGAGCTATAGCCCTGGCCCTGAACACCAGTCTTTTATCAAATATGTTTTGTAATATTTTCTTCAAGTGCACAGTTTTACCTCTTGCTTAACAGTAAGCAAAATTTGGGATTTCTCTCTCTCTCTTTCTCTCTCTCTCTCTCTCTCTTTCTTTCCAGGGATTGAACCCAGGGGCACTTTATCACTGAGTCACACATCCCCAGCTTTTTAAAATATATATATTTTATTTAGAGACAGGGTCTCACTGAGTTGCTTAAGGCCTCATTGAGTTGCTGAGGCTGGCCTTAAACTCATGGTCCTCCTGCTTCAGCCTCCCAAGTCACTGGGATTACAGGTGTGGCCACCACGCCAAAGTTTTGGATTTTGATGAAGAAAGTTTATCAAATTTTTAAAATATTTTTTTTAGTTGTAGATGGACACAATACCTTCATTTTATTTGTTTATTTTTATGTGATGCTGAGGATCAACCCATACGCATGCTAGGCTTGCGCTCTACCACTGAGCTACAGCCCCCTCCCAGTTTATCAATTTCTTTAGTGTTGATCGCTCTCCTTGCCACTTGAAGGACCTGTCTGCTGGCAGGCTTGAGGGTCTTTCCCGCTACTTCCAGAAGGGCTGTAGCTTTAGCTTTCCGCCTGCAGCCATCTTGAGTTAAATGCTTGCATACATTTTTGAGTTGAGTTTTGAAGTTTGAGTCCAGGCTCATCTCTGTCAGTTTAGGGTCCAGTTGCTCCAGAAGCACTTGCTCACAAGGCCCTTCCCGTGGGGATGCTGTGGTCCCTCTGTCGACACAGCGTGTGGTGTGGCTGGGGTCAGCGCCTGGGGTCAGCGGCACCAGATCTGTTCTTTCCACCTTCTCCTTCCGTCACGAAATCAGGTGCCCCAAGTCCCCGACCTATGGCAAGACTTCTAGGCTAACTTGGCTTCTCTGCATTTCCACACAAACATCAGGACCACCTTGATATCCGTGCACTTCCCCGAGGCTGTGGGGGTTATCCCTGGAATGGGGCTTGACCAGACGTCCATCCAGGAACAACTGACCACTTAAGGACACTGAGTTGTCCCATCCACGATCGGATAACCTCTCTCCATTGATCTTAGGTCTTCATTCACTTTTGTCTTTTGTCACATTTATTCCCAACAATAAACTAATGACTAAAAGCTAATTTGTTGGATTTTTCGTTGGTTAGTGTTACTGTGATTTAAAGTTTGTAAATTTCCCCTAGAGACACACAACCCTCAGTGACACCTCGGACACCGGATCTCAGGGTTCCGCCAGGTTCAAGTTGTCACAGTAGCGTCCTGGAGTCCTTGGCGGCTCCTGCATCTGGCTGAGGTGAGCTCGGCCAGCTCCTGCCTTCTCGCTGGGCCTCCTCGGGCCCTTCATTCTTCCCTCCTGTCCCCTTGGCTCTCATGGCCCTGCTTGGCCTTCGGGACAATAACAGGCAGAGGCCGCCACCCTGGCCCAGGCAGCCGCTCACCATGTCACTCCTAAGCTAATGTCAGCTGAGGGGCTTTCGAGATTCTCCGTTCACTTGATAAAGGTCCTTTTTATTCTAGTTAGTGAGCGTTTTTACATGTTAAGGCTGGGCCCTGGAATGTCCCCAGAGGCTCACACGGTGACAGCGTGGTGCCCAGTGCAGCGTGGTCCCAGGTGGGAGCCTTAGGGAGGGATTGATTGGATCCTGGCTCTGACCTCACGGTGACCCATCAGCTGGTGGCTCCATGACTCCGTGGCACTACGGGGAGGAGGCTGAGCTGTGGGCGTGGGGCTTGCTTGGAGGAAGGGGACGTGCCCTGGAAGGTCACACCTCGTCAGGCCCCTCCCTCCCGCCATTCTGTTCCTAGCCTCATGCAGTGAGCAGCTCGAGGGCCGCGCCCTTCCACCCTGAGGTCTGCCCACCCAGGTCCAGAGCCGAGCTCGCAGGCGTGGCCTGAAACCACGGCCAAAGCAAACCTTCGCGTCTACCAGTTGTTCTTCTCAGGGATTTTGTCACAATGATGTGAGTCTGACTAACTCAGTCTTTATTATGAATGAGTATGGAGTGCTATAAAAGTTTATCTTTTGAAATGATCATATGGTTTTTGTCCTTTATTTTGTGAACATAGTGTACAACATCAATTGAATTTCTTAGTGTCACACATTACAGTCCTGAGATAAAACCACGTGGTCTTCATGTAGCATCCTTACAGTGTTTTGCTGGATAAAATTTGCTGATACCTAATTATGAATGTGTTTGCCCCTGTGTTCCGAGGGGTGCGGGCTCAGTGTCTCTGTGTTTCCGTTCTTTCCGGGTCTGGCAGGTTTGGGCCTCGGGGCTGCTCTGGCCTCACCTAATAAGCAACAGTGCTTTTCCTCTCTCTGATTTCTGAAAGTGTTCATGTGTCGTTCTGCCTTAATAGGTGACAGCATTTACCAGTGAAGCCATCTGGGTGTAGAGGTTTCTAATTTAAGTTTCTGATTTCTGTTTTAGTCAGCTTTTTCCACTGCTGTGACCAAAAGACCCAAGAAGAACAATTTTTTTTTTTTTGAGGGGAGGGTTACTGGGGATTGAACCCAGGGACACTCGACCACTGAGCCCCATCCCCAGCCCTATTGTATATTTTATTTAGAGAGAGACAGGGTCTCACTGAGTTGCTGAGCACCTTGCTTTTACTGAGGCTGGCTTTGAACTCTCCATCCTCCTGCCTCAGCCTCCCGAGATGCTGGGATTACAGATGTGTGTTTCCTCCAGACATATCCTACCTGTCTGTGGCTACCACCCAGTTAGTACCTATCTGGGGACTAATGCACTGATTAGGTTAAAGCTCTCATACTTTTACCTCTAAACTTTCTTGAACTGTCACAAACGTGAGCTTTTGGGGGGACTCTAATATCTAAACCATGACAACTACTAATTTAATTTTCTTGATAGAGACATGAAATGGATCAGAAGGAAATATTCGAGAGGTGATGGTCAGGTGGGTGTGTTAGCACATGCCTGTAATCCCAGCTAACCGGGAAGCTGAGGCAGGAAGATAGCAATTTTGAGGTCAGCTCCTTCTCAAAATAAAATATAAAAATGAGTGGGGAGGGCTGGGTTGTGGCTCAGCAAAAGAGCACCCGCCTAACCTGTGTGAGGCACTGGGTTCGATCCTCAAGCACCACATATAAATAAACAAAATTAAGGTATTATGTCCACCTACAACTAAAAATATGTTTTTTAAAAAAATGGCTGGGGAAGCAGGTTAGTGGTAGAGCACTCGCCTACCGGTACATTAGGCCCTGGGTTCAATCCCAAGTACAAAACAAAAACAAACACAAAACAAAAAGAAATGGTAGGGGCTGGTTGGTGGCTTAGCCGTAGAGCACTCGCCCAGCATGCGGGAGGCCCTGGGCTCCATCCTCCGCGCCACATAAAAATAAGTAAATAAATAAAGGTCCATCAATAACTAATAAAAATAGAAATAAAAAAGAAAGAAAGAATGGCCAGAAATCATCCAAACTTTTTGACTCAAGAGGTCAGACCACCTCAAGCAGGACCAACACAAATAAAACCACACCCAGTCACATGACAGTTAAAACTGCCGAAAGTAAAAGTGAAAGAGAAAATCCTGAAAGAAGCCAGAGAAAAATGACCCGTTACAAACAGAAAACAACCATCTGAAATTCCACTCATTCACCATCAGAAGTAATGGGAGTGGAGACAAAGCGCTGAACGGGGAAAGCGTCCACTGCAGAGCTCCCGTCCCCACAGGGTGGGCAGTGCAGGCCCTTCCCCTCCCCTCACCTGAGGGTCCTGACTGTAGAACAACACGAGGCTCCTGAGTGGAGGGGAGAGGGGAAACGGAGGCCTGCCTGGGTGTTTTTCCTGCCTCCTATTTCTCTGGAGTTATAGAAGTTGAAGAACCTGCAACCCAGAAAAACCAACAGGGGCAGACACACACGAAAGTCCCAAGAAAACCCTGCGCTCTCCAGCCAAGACACCGGGAAGGGCGCAGTCCAGCAAGTTGAACTTTCCAACAGCAACAGCAAAAACCCCACCTGGGCCAGCATCACAGGGAAACCACAGCCCCACACCAGCTGCTGTCAACAGAAGGACACTGGGAGCTAGACACCAGGGCCAACCAAGTCCCCTTCTCCCTCCTCCTCTCTCACCAGGACATCAATTTGCACCAACAATAAGTCACGAGGGAAGCCAGGACTCAATCCCACCCCGTGGCAAAGCAGCACCCTTCCTCTCACCTTTGAAGCAGCATCAGGGGGAGCCTGGCTAGGAGCCAGGACTTTGACCACTTCCCAGCAGGACTCACCCTGCCACCTCCCAGGGTGTCAGTGGAAACCCAGAGGAAGCAGCAATGAGGGGCCCTCCCCTCTCCCCCACACACCATACAGGCAGTGTCCATGGAGCTGGTCTAGGGAGCCCAAATGTCCACCCCAACCAGCAGGGGCATTTCTGATCTCCACTTAGTGACAAGAGAATCTGATGGGAAACACTGGGTTTCCGTCTCCACCTGCTAAGACAGTCCTTTCTCCACTCCACCTATATGTTGCCAAAGGAGCTAAGACAGAAGTTGTAAATGAAACCCACAGTCCCAGAAGGTCACACCCAAAATGTCCAGAATGAAACGGGAAATCACTTGTCCTACCAAGAATCAGGAAAATTTCAACTGAAGTGAGAAAAAAAGGATAAACAAGGGCTGACCCCAAGAAGACGCAGAGTGTTGGAATCATCTCACCAGGAATGGAAAGCATCAAAATGCTTCAACAAGCAATCACAAATACACCTGACACAAATGGAGAGAAAAACATCTCAACAATAAACAGAAGATATAAATAAGAAAAAGTGGAAATTTGGGAACTGAAGATATAATAACTAAAATTTAAAATGGACTCCATGGGAGCCACGTAGAATGGAGGATCTAAGGAAAGATCTGTTAACTTGAAGATAGAAGAAATGACGCAATCAGAACAGAGGGAAAAAAAACCCAGAACTTCGGGAAGGAGAAGATAAAGAGATCATGATTGAATAAGGGCAAAAGGAATGATGGATGAATATTTCCAATATTTCTAGTGTCCATGGAGCTGGTCTAGGGAGCCCAAATGATACAACCCTAGAGATTCACGAAGCTGAGCCAACCAGAAACAAGAGAAGCCCAGACAGAGAGGGTAAAGAAAGCTAAATGGAGGTAAGGTTTCTATAGTCACTCAAACTGGCAAAATATCAACACAAGTACATTGCAATAAGTATGTGCATATAGGGTAATAATTAAAGCAAGCCCTTAAAATCTTAGAGAAAGAGATGTTTTTTTCAATTTAAGTAATCCACAGGAAGTCAAGGGAAAAAGAAGAGGGAACTTAACAAGAGAGGAAACAAACATAAAACTAAAAATATAAGGCAGGGCTGGGGTTGGGGCTCAGGGCAGAGTGCATGTCTCGCACATGTGAGGCCCTGGGTTGATCCTCAGCACCACATAGAAATAAATAAAACAAAATAAAGAGATTGTGTCCATGCATAACTAAAAATAAATTTTAAAAATATATAACGGCAGACTTAAGCCCTAATAAATCGATAATTACATAAAATGCAAATGGCCTAAATTCATCAATCAAAATAGAGAAGTAGTAGGGTAAAATCATTTATTTATTTATTTATTTATATTTGGTACCAGGGATTGAACCCAGGGTTGCTTAAACACTGACCACATCTTCAGCCCTTTTAATGTTTTATTTAAAGACAGAGTCTGATTAAGTTGCTTAGGGCCTCAACAGGTTACTGAGGCTGGCTTTGAACTTGTGATCCTCTTGCTTCAACCTTCTGAACCACTGGGATTATAGGGGTGCACCACTGCGCCTGGCTAGTAGGGTGAATTTTTTAAATGACCCAACTATAAATGTAAGAAATTTACTTCAAATACAGATTCTCTTTAAGTTGGATTATATTCCAATAAACCCATTGTAAACTGAAAATAATATAAGTGGAAAAAGCATTTAAAATACCTAACTTAACTGACATTGGAGCTTGGCAACACTGTAGAATGTTGGTGGTTCACTCTGTGATCCTGCAGTTGACTGGGAGCTGTGGTTCGCTGCCACTGCCCATCACTGTGAAAGTGTCATCCTATGGATCAAGATTCAGGATTCAATGTTTGGTTTCTATCAAGTCCACATTGCTTCCACAGCATTGTACAGTCCCGAACTTAAGTCAAATCATTGTAAGTCGAGGGCTGTCCATGTAACCCAGGTAGGTCGAAAGCCAGAGCGCGGATGAAGATACACCCTCTGCAAAATCAATCAAAAGAAAGACGTGGCGATATTATATTAGATAAAGAGCAAAGAGACTTCCAGAAACAAAGAGAGACAGTAAATAAGGATGGAAAGTCCTAAGAAGACACAGTTGTTCTGACGAGTCCGAATCAAACAATGAAGGTTCTAAATATGTGAAGCAAAACAAAGAGACCTGGAAGGAGACCCAGCTGGGGCCACTCCCCTCTCAACAAGTGACAGAACACCCAGACGCAAATCAGCACAATAGCACCATCGACCCCCGGAGTCCAGTCAGTATTCTAGAACCATCTCCCCAACAACCACAGGACACCTGCTCAGGTGCTCACTCCCCAACACCCACAGGACACCTGCTCAGGTGCTCACTCCCCAACAACCACAGGACACCTGCTCAGGTGCTCACACCACATCCCTAAGATACGCTATCGTCCTGGCCTCAAGGACACCTCCACAAATTCAGAAGAATTGAAGTCAAACAGAGTGCATTCTCAGACACACCGGAATACACGCAGAGACCAATGACAGGAAGATAACGGGTGATCTCCAGACACGTGGACACTGAGCAACACACGGCTAAGTAACCCGTAGGTCAAAGGAGAAGTCTGGGAGAAAGTCGAAAACAAAAAACAGAACTGGGATAAGCCAAAGCCTGCCTGTCGACCTCTGTGGGATGAAGCTAAAGCAGCGCCCAGAGGGAGATCTGTAGCCCTCGTGTCCCCCTCACACATAGAAAAAGCCTGAGTCATCTTCTAATCTCCACCTTAAGAAACCAGAAAAAGGCAGCAAAAACAAATAAATAAATAAAGCCAACATAAACAATAGAAAGTACCAACGTAAGAGAAAAATCAATAAAATTTAATTCAGGAAAATAAAGAAAACCAATGAAACAAAAATCTGGTTCTTTGAAAAGATCAATAAAATGGTGAAAGATCTAGCAAGACTGACGAAGAGAAAAGGGAGAGATGACACAAGTTATCAGGGATGGATCGAGGGACATCGGCATAGACCCTAAAGACGTCAAAAAGATTCTAAGAGAATGTTATAGACAAGTTTTTACATAAATTCGATAGCTTAGGTAAAATGGATAACTCCTTAGAAAATACAAGCTATTACACACAACTCAGACAATACATCATATAAATGCTGATAAGGAATTTGAATTCATCAGAAGAGAAAAAGAACACTCTCCAACTCATTTGAGGAGGACTACTTAACTCTAGTACCAGAATCAAACAAAGACAGTACATTAAAGAAAACCACATAATATATTCACATACATACTCTCTTCATCCCTTATGAGTATAGATGACCAAATCCTTAACAAAATGTTATCAAATAGAATTCGGGAATATGTAAAAAGAGGGAAACGTCACAACACAGTGGGTTTTACTCTAGGGATGTTAGACTAGTGTGATATTCTAAATTAATAAATATAACCTACCATAAAACAGGCTGAAGAAAAACCACCGTATCATAGTAATTGATGAAAAAAATCATTTGACAAAATGTCACACCCCTTAATGAAAAAGCATTAGGAAAACTAAGACGGGGGACTTCTTCCACCTGATAGTAAACGTCTCCCAACAGCTCTATGATTCACATCATTTAGGGGTGATTGGAAATAAGGGGAGGAGGACCACACCCACAATCTGTCTGTGTGTTGGAGGATGTTGCAAGAGCAGAAGGAAAAAAAAAAAACAAAAAGGAAACAAAATTCAGGCGAACCAGAAAAGGAGAAATAAAAATGTTCTTCTTTGCAGATGACATGGTGGTCTGTATGGAAATTTCCAGGAATCTACAAAAATCTCCCAGAATTATAAATGAGTTCAGCAGGGCCAAAGGACACTTTTTTTTTTTTTTTTTGTACCACGAATTGAACTCAGGGGCACTCAGCCACAGAGCCACATCCCCAGCCCTATTTTGTATTTTATTTAGAGACAGGGTCTCACTGAGTGGCTCAGTGCCTCACTTTTACTGAGGCTGGCTCTGAACTTACAATGCTCCTGCCTCAGCCTCCCGAGCCGCTGGGATTCTAGGCCTGGCATGCCCGGCTAGGACACAGCACTAACCCACAAAAACCCAAATCAAATTGAATGTATGTACTAGTAATGGACATGTGGAAACTAAGAGTGAAAACATAATACTATTCACAATCACTCAACAGCCAAAACATTTAGGGAGCAGTAACAGAAGATGCACAGGACTTATATGTTGAAAACTGCAAAACACTGATGAAAAAAAAATTAAAAATAAGCAGAGAGATGAACTATATTCATGGATTGGAAGCATCAACAGTATAAAAGTCAACCTTCCCAAATGAATACATTAGTTTAATGCAATTCCTCTCAAAATTCAAGCAATATATATTTTTAATATTTAATTTTTAGTTGTAGTTGGACACAACACCACGTTTTATTTTGTTTGTATGTGGTGCTGAGGATCGAACCCAGGGCCTCGCACTCACTAGGCGAGCGCTGTACCACTGAGCCACAGCGTCAGCCCTCAAGCAAGATATTTTGAGGATACAAACAATAATTTTCCAAATTAATATGGAAAAATCAAAATAGACTACTTAAAATAATTTTGAACACTAATAATGAAGTAGGAAGAATCATTCTACTCAGTTTTAAAACATGATATGGCTACAGTGGCAGAGACTGTGTAGTGTTGGTAAAGGGACAGACACAAAGATCAGAAGAATGGAACAGATAACCAAAAAAAAAGACCCTCAAAAAAAATATATATATATATCACATTTATAAAGGTACAAACTCAATTCAATAAAGCAAGAATAGCCCTTTGAACAAATGGTGATACAGCAATGGTACAGCTACAGGTAAAAGAGATGGTGCCTTGGACTGAGCCTTACCCCTTGTTCAAAATCAGTTTAGGATGGATGCAATCTTAACTATACAATGTAAAATCATAAAATTTTTAGGAAAAAAATAGGAGAAAATCATTATTATCCAGGGCTATGCAAAGAGTTCTGAGACTTAACACAAAAGCAAATCCATAATAGAAGAAAATTAGCAAACTGAACTTTTTCAAAATTTAAATTTTTTGTTCTACCAAAAACCGTGATAAGGGATGGAAAGCAACCTATGGATTAGGAGGAAATGGAGCTGCCCCTCAGTATCCTCAGGGAACGGGGTTTAGGACCCCCAAGGATACCAATAAGGTCCCTTTATAAAATGATGGGAGTATTTACAAAGAACTTATGCACATCCTCTGTATACTTTAAGTCATCTTTAGGTTGCTTATGACACCTAATTCAATGTTATGTAAATAGTTGTTGTAATGTGTTGTCTAGTGAATAATGGCAAGAAGAAATGAGCCTGTACACATTCAGTACAGATACAGTTTAAAGATATTTTTGTTCCTCAATTGGTTGAATTTGCAAATGCAGAGCCCCTATATTTACAACCAGTATTTGCAAATCCCCTAACAAACCATCTAACAAAGTATTTACGTCTACATAGTGTAAAAATCCTCAAAACTCAATAGTAAAAAAACAAAACAAAAAAAACCAAGCAGTCCAATTAGGATATGGGCAAAGCTTGTGAAAAGACAGTTCACCAAAGAAGATATACAGGTGACAAATAGATGTGTAAGATGTTCAACCAGCCATCAGGGAAATGCAAATTAAAGCCACAGGGGGATATTGCCATTCACCTACTAGAACAGGTGAGACCAAAAAAACCAAAAACCAAAATAATAATAATATTAAATGCTTGTAAGGATGCAGAGAAACTGAGTTGCTTACACATTACTGTTGGGAATAAAGATTTGTAATCACTTTAAAATATCATTTGGTAGTTTCTCAAGAAATTAAACTTATATTTACCATATGACCAGCCATCATGCTCCTGGACATTTATCCCAGGGAGTGAAAAACATATCCCCACCAAAACCGGAATGTAAATGTTCACAGCGACTTTATTTGTCATAGCCCAAAGCTGAAAATAACCAAAATGCCCTTCAATAGGTGGGTGGTTAAACAAACCATGGATTATTACTTGGCAATAAAAGGGAATGGACCATTGATACAACAGTTTTCATGGATCTCCCGGGTATTGCATTGAGTAAAAAGGCCGCTCTGGAAAGAGTATACATTGTATGCCTTCATTTACATTTCAGCACTCCTGAAATGACAGAGCCGTAGAGATGGAGAGCAGAAGATTGGATGTCAGGGGTTTGGGGCAACATGCAGGAGATCTTTGTGATGAGGGTAGAATTCCATATCATGATTGGGACAGAAATATATGCACACACCGCAAAGCAGATAGAACTCTACATGCTGTACCAATGTCATTTCCTGGCTTTGATACTGTTCTATCATGTAGATACAACCACCGACAGGAACTAGCAGGGGCACCCAGAATTCTCTGTTTGAGTTTTGGAAATTCCTGTGAATCTGTAATTATTTTTTTAAGACGGGCACGGTGGCACACACCTGTAATCCCAGCTGCTCAGGAGGCTGAGACAGGAAGATTGAGAGTTCAAAGTTAGCCTCAGCAACTTAGTGAGGCACTTAGCAACTCAGGGAGACCCTGTCTCTAGACAAAATATTTAAAAAGGGCTGGGGATGTGGCTCAGTGGTTAAAAGCCCCTGGGTTCAATCCCTGGGACCAGAAAGAAAAATAGTTTTTAAAAAGGAAGGAAAAATAATACTTCAACCTAAGATTTTTATACCCAGCTAAAATATCCTCTGCAAATGAAAGTTGTGCCTTTTGCCTCATTGCACCCTTGAAAGCAAGATGGATCACCAACAGCTCTATTGAAGCCACCCATAAAAATTCAGCCAGGGTTCTTACTCTTGCTTCATAAGCCCAAGCCTGCATGGTCCCATCAGAATATACAGCCTCGGCATGTGCTAGCAGTATTTTTATCAGTACGCTAAAAATAGAGGCTTCATTAAGTTGGACTAAGTGGTCTTCCTCAAATGGATTGCCCAAGACGCCACCCAGTGAGGGAGAACATGCTAGCTCTTTGTGCATAAAATAAAACTCCAAAAGAAAGAAAGTTTCATTTTCAGATTTTTTTTTTTTTTTTTTTTTTTTTTTTTATTTTTTATTTTTTTTTTTTAAAGAGAGAGTGAGAGAGGGGGGGGACAGAGAGAGAGAGAATTTTAACATTTATTTATTTTTTTCTTAGTTCTTGGCGGACACAACATCTTCGTTTGTATGTGGTGCTGAGGATCGAACCCGGGCCGCACGCATGCCAGGAGAGCGCGCTACCGCTTGAGCCACATCCCCAGCCCCAGATTTTTTTTTTTTAAATAAGAAAATTTTCACCAGAAGACACGCACCACAAGCAATGCCCCAAGGAATTTATTCAGGCCAAAGAGAAAGGAGACAAGATGGAAATTAAGGTCTTCAGGAAAAGGACTGGCGTAACTATCTGAGCAACAGAAAAGATCCTCCTAATTCCTACAAAATACGCAGGACTTTCTAAAGTAAAACTTACCTTCACATATGACAACTGTCGCGTAAGGACGATGGTGTGGGGTCGTGGACCTACACAGTTGCCGAGTTCCTACTTTTGATGTAGAGTGGCTCCTTATTAACTCTAGATTAACTGTGAAAAGTTGGTCTTGAGTATCTTACTTTACCAACCATTAAATGCTGACATTGACAACAATAATACCAAGAGGAAAGGAAAGGAGGGTTAGAGGAACACAGTCAGAGCTGCCCTTAAATACACAGAACCTGCTGGAAAAGACACACAGGCCAGCAGTGGCCGGAGGAGGCCGCGCGCTATATAAAGATCACCCCAAAGACAGCTGCGTTCAAGGTCTTCTCAAGACCAGCGCCCAGCGCCCAGCCTCCCCAGGCTCCGCTCCACACTCACCTCCCTGGGGAAGTCTTCCGTGAGAGCCATGGTGAGGCGAGAAGGGCAGAGCATGGGCGCCGGGGCCCCTTGGCCACACTGGGTCTTCCTTACCCCTTTCACCAGGGCTTGACCTTTGTGCGGGTGGCGCTCAGTAAGGACTTGCTGGGTTGCCTTGGTCCTGGGCGGTTCCTTGTTCCCTGGTCACCTCTGTGGAGCAGCTCCTGGCCGGGGCCTGGCCCAGCATGGGGAGGCTGGGGCACAACAGTGGCTCACGGAGCTCATCCGGTAGCCAGCGCATTTCCCCAGCACCTGGCAGGCCGGGCAGGCCCGACACCAGACCCCGCAGAGCTTACCTCTGGGGATGGGCTTGGGACGGGAGGGAGGGGAAGCGAGAGAATGCAGTCAACAGGTGACATAAAGGTGAATTACAGGGCTGGGCTGGGGCTCGGTGGCAGAGCACTGACCTAGCACCTGTGAGTCGCTGGGTTCCAGCCTCAGCACCACACAAAGATCAATGAGCAAAATGAAGGTATTATGTCCACCTACAACTTAAAGAAAAAAGCAAATCACGAAGTCCTGCACAAGGAGACAGGGAGCGGAACCCTGGGTGGGCAGAGCAGGTGGCTCAGGGCAGGGTTACCACAAAGGTGGCCTCTGAGCCTCGGCTTGCAGGAGGGAGGACGGGGGAGCAAGGGGGTGCCTAGAAGGGTCCCCAGGCCATCCAGTCCCAGGGAGGGTGGGCATGTTACTGTGTCTTGCCTGCCTCTCAAGCACCGAGGCTGTGCCCAGGCCGTCCCTCATCTTCCTGAAGGCCAGGTGGCCCCCACAGACGGCCCACTGGTTCTCATGGGCTCCTTCTTTCCAGGGAAGCTGAGGTCTGAGTTTGCAGGATTTGCTGGGGAAACCGATTTCCCGTCACCAGTGGCCAAGTCCATCCTGGTGCCCTTGGCCCCTGCTGTCAGGGCCCATCCCAAGCCAGGACCCCTTGGCCCTGCCCACCCCCTGGAAGGCCTCTGGAGTTGCTCCCACCCCACTCCCCGTGGTCTTGAAGAGTCTCCTCCAGGTCTCCTCCTTGGACACCTGTGTTCCTAACCCTCCCTGGTGGCTTCTCACGACCCCACAGTCTTGCCCAGGCCCCCCTCTGGTGCATCCAAATACAGGCCCCAAGGCAGGCGGCCACTCATCCAGTCCGCCTCCTTTGTCACTTGTCATGGGCCTCCCTCCCTCCCGAGGCCCACACCTCCAGCTCTGGCCTTATCCCGACCCCCTTTGGCAGGTATTAGCCAACTCCATTAAGGGGCCTCTGACTACAGGTATTTGATATTCCACATAAACCTCCGCAGCCCCATGAACCATCCTAACTGCTGGAATGCCCACAGGACTGGGGATTAGAAGCTCCACGGCACATGGGAAATGAGGGGATTTTATTTAGTGTTTAGGATTTATACATGTATATGTTGGGGGGGAGACAAATATGTATTTAAATCAAGTCACTTAATCCACGGAGTTCGAGGCTAAACCCACCGTAGGAAAAGGGTATTTGCATATATTAATCTCTTAACATCCAGAAGGGACCGTGGAGGAGAAGAGCGGGCAGCCTGGAGCTGGAGGGAGCAGCCAGGTGGTATGGCTCACCTGCTCTGTGCCCGCCTCACCCCACATCCCCGCGCCCACACACACCTGGCCGGAAACAGACGCCCCAGGGCAGGGCCATCTCCCTCACAGGGAGCAGGTGACAGGAGGAAGGGGCTCTGAACACTCTTGCAGGTTAGGGACTGTGTTAGCGGCTTTTTATCACTGTGACCAAAACACCTGACAGGAGCAACGGAGGGGAGGGAAGGTCCCTTTGGTGGTGGTTTGGAGATTTCAGTCCATGGTCAGCCGACTCCAGGGCTGTGTCCCAGGGGAGGCGCAGTCAGGCCCGAAGGCTGGGGGCGGGGGAGAGAGGCGCCAGGGACAAGATAACGCTCCCAGGCACGCCCCAGTGACCAGCTCTGTCCAGCCAGGCCCCCTTCCCCGGAATCCAAGCAGATTATTAAGACACCAATGGGTTGATCCGCTGATGCGCTCAGAGTCCAAATCCCACCCGGGGCAGGACCTCTCTGGGTCAAGCCTTTGGGGGGCCTTTCAGATCCGAACCTCAACAGTGAGCGCAGCCCTTCCTTAGTGCTTCCAACAGCTCCCGAGGGGAACTGGGGCCAGGGGGCCAGCAGAACCAGGCCTCGGGTGGGGCAAACCCCTGGTGCTGAAGGACTCTTAGGGAAGCCCCCAGGAGGAGACCTGAGGCTGGGGAAGGAGGCCTGGCAGGGGTGGGGCACAGGCCTGGGGGCTACCAGGAAAAGCCAGGGTTCCACGGGGTCCTGGGGCAGGCGTGGGCAGGAGCCAGCCTGCAGGGCCTCAGGAGCCCAGGGGGAGTGATTTTGAGGAACGGTCAGAGCCACTTTCCAGGAGCCAGGATGGCCCCTCCTCCCCAGCCAGAGGAAGCCCCTAAAATATGAGCACCCCCCAGCGGGCCCTGCCCCCTCACACACTGAGACAGTCACACACGGAGACACAGTCACACACATGCACGCTCTCCCCAGGCCCCACAGCCTGAAAAGCGGGAGGGAGACTCCTGGCCCAGTCAGAAAGCAGGTCAAGGTCAAGCCGCGCCCCTCTGGCTAACCTTGACCCCGGGGCCCCAGACCTGAGTAGGCTTCCTCTTCTCAACAGCTCTCCTTGCAACCTGGGCTGCAAAGATTCTCGGGGCTCCTCAGGTCCAGGTGAGGGCCCAGGGCCCCCAGGGCAGGGGGACCACTCCCTGTCCCTAGTCACCTTGAACATTATCTGCATTACAGCAGCTGGTCCTTGGGTTTGAGCTGGAGGGAGGCTGGGCCTGGCCTGGGGCTGGGGGCCTAGTGCAGGGGGAGGTTTGCCTGGTGTGGGCCAGTCCCTGGCTTCATGCCCAGCCCTGGGTGGGGGGGGAGTGATTTACTCAAAGCGGGCTGCGGAAGAATCCCTTCCCCACCAGCCGAGAGGTGAGAGGCGGTGTGTGTGTGAGAACAGGTGAGGCTGTGTGCACAGTAGGTGCGCAGGAAGTCACAGATGTTTTACAAGAATTGAAAAGCAGCCCCTGGAACCAACCAAGACTTCCCGCTAATTTGCGCTCGTCTTTAGAGGAATGGAGGAGAGCGCGAGCACAGAGCTCCACCTGGCCAGGGGCTTGGCTCCTTCTGGTCCTGGCAACAGGTAGGTGTTGATCCAGCTCCCGCCGGGTTCTCTGCCGTGGGCTGCGGGTGCTCGTGCAGGGCCGGCCTGGACCAGCAGGGTCCTGTCCCCAGGGGCTCAGGAACTAGCAGTTTGCCCACAAGGGCATGAGATGGGGAGGAAGTAGCAAGGTGACCCGGTGAAACTCAAGACCCTGAGTTACAATAGAAATGGAGACAAATGACCAATTTTTTTAGCATAAGTATATCCCATCCAATGTTTGGGACATGCTTATTGTCACAAGTTAAGCGTTACTTACCTGAAATGCACATTTCACTAAGCATGTTGTAATTTTAGTGTTTTATCACTCTGCTGTGGCCCTCTGAAGCAGCGCTTTCAGTATTCACAGTTTTTCAGCACCTTCTACAGAGGTCCCTCTGCAGAATGACCAGACCCTAGAGGCTCGGGGCTAAATCTCAAGCCCACAGGATGATTCCTTAGGGTTTGGGAGTGGAGGGCTCCACAAGGTGACTCTTAGTTCAGACCTGAAAAATGGAAAGGAGAAGAAAAGATGTCCCGTTCCACAGTAGGGCAGGTGTCTGTGTGCCTGGGTGGTGGAGACAGGGGCCCCCAGCCAAAGAAGACCCCTGCAGCCGGGGTGGGGCAGGCATCAGGCCAGGGAGGGACAGAGCCTATGTTCCCGGCTTGGCCATGCCCCAACTGGAGTGGCTGCTCTGTCCAGTGCCCCACACACCCCAGGCCCTGGGCTCCTTTCTGTCACCTGCTCCCTGCCTGCCACACACTCCCTTTCGTCCATTCCCTTCACGCGACTGGAACTAGGTAAAACCAGAAGTGAGGTTAAGTTCCCCAGATCTGGTCCCTGGCGCACTTGCTATGACCTTGGACAGAGCACTTGCCCTCTCTGAGCCTCAGCTTTCTCACCCCACCAGCTCCCACCCTGCAGAGACGTCTCCACACAGCCCCAGGCCCCGCGGGCACAGTTGGACAGTCACTTAGTGCCCACTTATATCTTGCTGATTTTTTTTTTTCTCTTCTTCTGGGGATTGAGCCCAGGGATGCTCTACCACTGAGCTAAATTACTAGGGTCTCACTAAACTACTTAGGGTCTAAGTTGCTGAGGCTGGTCTCAAACTTCCAATCCTCCTGCCTCAGCCTCCTGAGTCACTGGGATTGCAGGCATGTGCCACAGTCCCCAGGTTCTGTCCTGCTTCTTTCCATGCAGTACTGAGGCAGCTCCTGAGGATCAGGAGGACATGGTCTCTGGCCTCAGTCCCAGCCAGGACCACTGAAGCCACCTGAGGACACCAGTGGTTCTCAAAGTGCGGTGCCCAGGGTTAGCACCATCAGCACCACCCAGGAGCTTGCTGGGAATGCACAGACCTAGGAGTCAGAACCCCGGGGCCTGGCCCGCCGTCTGGTTTTAACAAGGCCCCCAGGCCACTCTATTGTACCCCAAGACTGAGAGGCCCTGGCATGGACCCTGAGATCCTGGGGGTGGCAGCCCCATTTCCCCTAACTCCTAGCACTGTGCCCCCCCAGTTCTGTGCTACACCCTGGACAGTAACCCCTAAATACAGGTGGTCCCACCTCACCATGGCTCAGCTCACACCTGGCTGCTTTACAACGTGTGAACGTTGCCCGCCGCCCCCCTTGCGGGTCACCCCTCAGTGCAGCGCCCCCTGAGCCACAGGGCTCTCCGGTGCTTCCTTCTGTGATGGGCTCCTTTTGCACAACTGCAGGTTACGGCCAGTGTTCAGAGAAAAGTCGAGGGCCCTCCAGGCTGAGCTGTGACGGTGGCCTGGTTGGGGTATCAAACGCTTTTTCCACTTAGAATGTCTTCAGCCCGGGTGGGAGCAGGAGGAACGACCCGCCGTGAGCTGCGGAGCCTCTGGCTGCGCAGCCCCTGGTCTGCCGGTCACAACCTGGGGTCCAGACACCCCAGCATGTGGACACTGCAGCGTGGGCCCTGAAGCACTGCCAGGCCCTGGGGAGCCCACCGGCTACTGGGGGCAACTCCAGGCAGGCCCGGGGGTCTGCCCTTGACCCGCCCTTCCCAATCCCAGGGCACACCCCCCCCCCTGTCCAAGAGTGAGGTAGCGGAACCTGAGGGCACTGGGAAGGCCAGGCCCTGGGGAGGCAGGGGGCAGGGCAGCCATAAGACCCCTCCAGGCGGAGGAAGGGGACCAGCGGACCCCCCACCCACTGCGATGGAGAGGGCCTGCTGGCAGGGCTGGGAGCACCGCCCTTGGCAGCCCCATCACACACTGAGACAGTGACGGCCTCCCCTGCTCTGCCGCACAGTGAACCCTGGAGAGTGGGGAAGGGTGGCTGGTCCCAAGTCAGTGGGCTTCAGCAAGTCAGTGGGCTTCAGCGTCCCTGGGCAGAGACCGCAGGGCAGGCCGGGGCTCCCAGGGCCCCTCTGGGTGGAGGCTGGGTGGGCTCTGCAGTGGGCCAGGGGCAGAGATGAAGGGCGAGCCCGGGGTGATCGGGCAGCCCCACCAGCATCCCTGCCCACCCACCTGCCCCGGGCCCTCCCAGGGCAGGACAGAGGGGACAGGCAGCCAGGGCACAGCAGCCCAACCTCACCTTCCTGCAGAGCAGGCTGTGGGCACACAGGGCGCTCCTGGGGCAGGTAGCCTGCGGGGAGCCTCGGGGCGGGAGGAAGGCGCAGTGGCTTGGCCAAGCGCACGTCCCTGTTCTTCTCTCCTGCTGGATCCCATGGGAGGGACTGGCAAGCAGTGTCCACCCTCCACCTTGAGGCTCCCGTCCACAGTGGCCTCCATTGGGTCCCACAGAACAAAACACATGTCCCATGTGGATCCTGATTGACAAATGACAAAAAGCAGAGGTCTGCCCGGGGTCTGTCTGGCACCTGGTCTGGACCTGGTGCTCCCCACATTCCACTCCACCTGGGCCCTACCCACCCCGTCCCTAGCTTGGCCGCCTCAAGCCACCGTCTTGACCTCAATAAATGCCTCTGCAGGGGACTTTACACGGCCACCTGGGAAGCGAAGATCATGCACCATCAGCAGTAGGCGCAGGAACAAGTAAGTCACGGTTAAACTAACCGCCGCCCGACAGCTCTTTGACATTAAGGGCTGGCGAGGTGTGGGCTCCCACCCACCAGGGGCCCGAGGGCTGAGGGAAAGGGGGCATCACCTTCACAGGGTAAGTCAGCGAGACCCCTAAGGTCACTGTCCCCCAGGTCCCAGCTCTGCCAACACACTGATGCCTGCTGCAGGCACCCCATGGTCCCCAGTGACAGGGACCACAGTGAGGCCCAAGGGGGGCCGGCCCATGGCCCCTCAGCTCCCTGCACGGTAGATCTGTTCTCTGCAAATGCTCCCCGCCTTCCCAGGCCCCCTCCACTGGACGCCCTCCCTACCCCGAGGCCCACCCTGCCCACCTGCCCAGCTGACAGTGGCCTCTCCCTGCAGGACACCCTCGCATGAAGGATGACAGTGTCTGCAGCCTGATTGGCCACGTGGGACAGGAGGGCCAGCAGGACCCCAGTGACCACGGCTCCCACCCCGTGCTGCAGCCAGAACCCTGGCCCCAGGGGCAGGAGGTGGAGGGAGGGGGCCAAGCCCCAAATCAAAACCCCCCACAGGGGTGCCAGGAGGCAGGCAGCTCACCCTCCAAGCTGATGACCCCCTCTACGGAGCCGCAATTAAAGTCCTAGGAAGGGACTTGCCAGTGGAAGGGCTCCCCAGGGGGCTGGGAGGGGCCCCAGGGCCTCTGGGCAGGCCAGGGGGGGGCCTGGCAGCTGCTTCTCATGGCCCAAAATGGCAGCCCACGTGCCCTGGACGTCCTTCAGCCTCAGGAGACAGCATCACCCGCCCGCCACCACCATAGGGTGCGGAGAGCCCTGGGCAGAGAAGCTGGTGCCAGAGGGACTGAAAAGGAGTGGCCAGTCCCGGGGGCTGGGGGCTGGGGTGGGGGGGTCTCCTTGGATCCAGCCTCAGGACGAAGTCGAGGCAGAAGGCAGGCCCAGCCAGGGGCTGCGCAGACACCATACGGCCCCTGGAATCGCACGGCCCTGGATCCCACCCCCAGGGGTCTCAGCGTCCTGCCCTGGCTGGGAGCAGGAGAGGGGAGGAACAGGGCAGCGGCAGCCCCACCCCTCAGGGCACCCCGACAAATTCTTTCCACACACGGGGAACAGGCCCCCCCCAAAGGCCCCTTTAGGGCAGAACCCCCCAGACACTGATGGTTACCAGGAAGCACAGGGAAGTCAGGCACCTCCTAAAAGAGCTCAGGGCTCTGGTGTAACAAGAGACAGCAGAGGGTGGTGGGAGAGCCGAGGCTGAAGCACTCCCCAACCTGGGTTCAGACATCAGCCCCACCCCAGCTGTGTGGCTTTGGGCAGGAGACCTCCCTCTCTGAGCCTGTGTCTGCCAGAGCAGGGGCGGGTGTTCTATGCATTTTCCTGAGGAGCGCAATGCCTAGGGTCCTAGGATGTGCAGATAAAACCCGCATAGGGGGTAGCAAGCGTCATCACTGCATGTCATGGCAGACAGGTATTGGCAGGTGCTATGTGCACATGAAAAATTCAAGTACAGAAACTTAAGACTGAGAATCTCTATGCATCGATCCAATTTAGTCTTCAGACTGGGAATAGATTTCCGAAGTTCTGCCTCAGTCTCACCCCTGCACGTCTGCCTTCTAGATGGACACCTCCCCGCCCCAGGTGGTGTCCGCGGCCTCTTCGGTGGGCACAGGGCGTCCCTCTAAGGTCTCATCGTGGATCTCTCTCAGCAGTGACCTTGACCTTGCTGCCTGCGGGAGCCACCTTGGGCCTTGTGCACTCTGGCCCTCCTGCCCCTGGCAGGCCCGCCCAGCTGGCCGGCCCCTCCAGCCTGCATTTCCCCCAAGAGAGAGATGCATCCATTGTGTTCCTCCCTCCAGGAGCAGGTCTCTGGAGGCCTGAACCTGGCTGTTGAGAGCCACCACCAAGTCAGGATGGCGCCTGGCATTTTGCCAGAAGGAGTGGTTGGGGGGTAGCGCCAGCGAGCCATTAGGATGATGATGGTCAAGTTAAGCTGTGTATAATTATTGGGATGATGGCTGATTGCTGTAACTGGATGATGCTGGATTGGGGCAGGCTGGGTATTCAGTTGTGTATATGGACCTCTGCTGTCCGGCAATAGGGCGGCTCCTGCTGCCTCAGGTGCCCGCTACTTTTGAGTTCTCGCGGAGTTCCCGTTGAGTTCGCGTGGGTTCTCGAATAAAGTTCGTTCCTGCTTGAATCTACAAGTGGCTCGTGACCTCCCGGTTATCTGTGCCCAGCCAGACGGCGGCACCTAGCCTCCTCCCCTGCCCCTCTCAAGATTCAGGCTCTTACCTTAGACCCCCAAGGAACTTTCAGGAATCTCCAACAACCCTACAGGTGGGGAAGAAGTGCCTGCCAGGTGGCAGGCCCAGGGCACCGCGGAGGGACAGCCTGGCCAGGGAAGGGTCGCAGGCTGGGCAGAAGCCCTGCCCCTGCTGATGGTTGGGTGTTTCCTAAACTTCTGAAACAGCCTCAAAAAGCTCCTCACGTTTTTCTCCACGGGGAACCGGGACGTGTGGGGCCGCAGTCCTGTGCCGGAGGGACCCGGGTCGCAGTGTGAAGCATCCCCAGCCCTTCCCTGCCTCGGGGACTCTGGAGGGGCTTCCCTTGGTGTCCAGGATGGCGGTTCAGAGGCCAGTCCTCCTCCCCACCAGCGGTGTCTGTCTCCGCCTCCCTGACCTGTTCTCTCATTTGTAAGAGGCCCACCAGGGCTGTTGTGAGGGCGGAGGGAGGGGCATGCTCCCTTGTCCCCTAGGAGAGTGACCAGGACAGCACAGGAGGTCCTCCCTCCGAGAGCCACCCCAAGCCCATTGGGAGCCCAGCTGGCGAGGTCCTGGCCGGCAGCCCCGGCAGCCCAGGCTCCAGGCTGGCCTGGGGAAGTGGGGGTTGGCGAGGGCCACCACCAGGCTGGGGCCCTAAGTGTGTCTGACGATAATCTGGCCCTACTGGGAGGACAGCAGAGGTGACCCCACAAAGTAAATGAGCGGGTCCCAAGCCTAAAGCCACCAGGCAGCTGACCCGGAGGAGATTCTGTGGGTGGGAGCAGACTTCAGGGAGGTTCAGGGTGGGAGGGGGAGGGGTCTGGGCCCAGCCCCAGGCACTGGCCTGAAGTGTTCCTCCCAGAGGTGAGGGAAGGGAGGACGGGGAAGGCCACCCACACACTGCCAACCAGTGCAGCCACCCTGGAAAGAGCAGGGAGAGGCCTCAGAAAACTTGGAATGGAACCACCATTTGATCCGGTTATCCCACTCCTCGGCATATACCCAAAGGACTTAAAATCAGCCTACTACAGGGACACAGCCACATCAATGTTTGTAGCGGCTCAATTCACAACATCTAAGCTGTGAACTAACCTAGGTGCCCTTCAACAGATGAATGGATAAGGAAAATGTGGTACCTATACACAATGGAATACTACTCAGCCTTAAAGAAGAATGAAATCATGGCATTTGCTGGTAAATGGATGGAACTGGAGAATATCACACTAAGTGAAATAAGACAACCCCCAAATACAAAGCTTCTCTCTGATATGCAGATTATAACACACAGCAGTGGGGGATGTAGAAGTTCATTGGATTAGACAAAGGAGAAGAAGGGAAGGGAGGGGACATGGGAACAGGAAGGACAGCAGAGAATCGGGCATCACCCTCCTGTGCTCATATATGAGTACACGGCCAGTGTGACTCGACTCCACATCCCACCAGAGTGGGAGGTCAGGCTTCACGTATGTACATATGTACGCTGGGTCAAAATCCGCTCTGCTGTCACATATAACTAAAAAGAACAAATAAAAACTAAAAATAAAAACCAGAAGCGAGGGGCGGGGGCCGTGCATGTCCTGGAGCCGGTGCGGCTGTTGGTGGCTGGTACAGGACCCAGGACGGGACACGGCCGATCGAGGAGCCAGGGCTGCTCCAGGCTCCCTGCAGCCTTCTGTTTTCCAGGACTCTGTTGGCCAGAAGCCAGGCAGCAGGCAGCTCTTTGCTCCTGGTCTCCTAGGAGGGTGACCAGGACAGCCGAGGAGATTCTGCAGGCACAGCACCTTGGTCCCTGTCGCTCCTCTCCTCAGGGTGCTGGCGGCCAGGACCAGCTGCTCCCAAGGCTGCACACCTGGCAGAGGCGGGTGGCCAGGTGCAGGCCACGGGGCGGGGCTGGGTGGAGTCTGGGGGGAGGTGTCACTCATTCATTGATCAGTCATGGTGCTGGTCACCACGCCAGGGGATGGCTGCAGAGGAACACACAGCCCTGCCCCCACACGGCCCGCACTGGGCTCCCATGTAAGAGGAGCCGGGCCGCGGCCAGGCTGGGTGGGCTGCGTGCGGCCAGGACTGTGCACCCCCCTCTCCACCAGATGAGAAGCCCCTGGAGGTCCTGAGCCCCCAGAGGCGTGACTGACTTGCATTTTGCAAGGTCTCTCTGGCCTAGGGTCCCAGGAGACCAGGACGGGGCTGGGTCCCAGGTGCTTCCTGGTTAGAGCTGAAGGACCTGCTGGTGCAGCTGTGGCTGAGGCCGGAAGCCAGGTGTCAGGGGCACCGAGGGCTCTGTTTACAGGGAAGAGCAGTATGGGCTTAGCCGGGGCCCACGGGGGCGTCCTGGTGTGGACGCCTTACCTTGGGAGCCCAGCCGTCCTGGGGAAGCAGCATGGGTCTATGGACGTGCCAGCCCGAAGCCAGGGAGGTGAGGCTGAGGCCGGCATCTCTTGGGCAGAGGACGTCTCCAGGGGAGAAGGCAGGTGGCAGGACAAGAAGGCGAGGCTGAGTTGTGGACCGCTGGGTGGACGGAGGAGGAGTGACCAGCTGGTCCCAAGCTGCTGGCAGGTAGAGCCGCATGGAACCCCAGGCCGGCCTTTGAGGTCAGGGTGTGCCAGTCGGTGCTGACCTTGGTGACAGCCTAGGGTGGGTGGCCAGCTCAGGAGCCAGAGTGTGGTGGCCCAGGAGATGACCAAGAGAGGGCACACAGACCCCGCTGATGGAATATGTGGGCCGAGGGCCCGGGAGCTGGGTGGGAGCTGGAGGGGACTGGGACTGACTTCCTCGTCACGGTGGCTTTCGCCTGAGGATGACGGGGGCACAGGACGATCCAGGAGATGGGCCAGTGAGTGACGCAGGAGAGACGGGGCCACGCTGGAGTGGAGGCCCGGGGAGGGGACAGGCCAGCTGGGGGAGTGAGAGGAGGAAGGCCACACGGGGGTCGTAGCTGCAGGGCAGGGGGTCCTCGGGTTCCTTCTGGGTTTCCATCAAGTAAGAGCAGCTCTTCCCCGAGAGCTGGGCCTGGAGGGAGGCCGGGCTGCGAGGTGGAGGGGGCAGAGGTCGCCACCCAGGACACAGGGGCCGCTGATGGCAGCAGAGGGTCACAAGTGTGGCCTGGGCTTCCCGGTGCAGGTCCCACTGCACTGGCTGACCTGGACCAGACGGGGCTGAGGGCAGAGACCAGCAAGGACTCGGCCAGGAGAGGAGGGGCGAGGAGGGCGCCCGGGGCAGACTGAAGGTGGGCAGGTCCGTGGAAAGGAGGATTGATGAGGCCCCAGGGAGGGCACTGTGGGCGGGTGAGCCGTAACGGCCGCTGGGCGAGTCCGGGGTAAAGGAAGGACTGGGTGGGAGCCTCAGAGCTCATCGTGGGGTCCTGCCTCTGCTGTGGGGGATGGGGGGCTCTGTTGGGGGTCAGCTCCTCTGTGCAGCTAAGCAACGACAGACATCTCTTGGTGGTGGCTTCTGGCAAAGGTAACCATCAAAGTTGTTTTAGTCAGCTTTTCGCTGCTGTGACCAACAGAACTAAAAAGAACAATTTGAGGAGGAAAAGCTTTTGGGGGGCTTCACAGTTTCAGAGGTCTCAGTCCATAGGTGGCCGACTTCATTCCTCAGGGCCTGACGCAGAACATCACGGTGGAAGAGGAAAGCAGTCTGGGGACATGGCACCAGGAAGCAGAGGCAGGGACTAAGCACAGCTCTCAAAATATAAACCCCAGAGGGGTGCGGCCGCTGCCTCCTCCTCCTCCTCCTCCTCCTCCCCCTCTTCCCCCTCCTCTTCCTCCTGTTCCCCCTCCTCCCCCTCCCCTCCTCCCCCTCCCCTCCTCCCCCTCTCCTCCTCCCCCTCCCCTCCCCTCCTCCCCCTCCCCTCCCCCTCCCTCTCCTCCCCTCCCCCTCCCCTCCTCCCCCTCCTCCCCTCCCCCTCCTCCCCCTCCTCCTCTCTCCACCTCCCTCATTCCCCTCCTCTCCTTCTCCTCCTCCTCCTCCCCCTCCTCTCCCTCTTCCTCCTCCTCCTCCTCCTCCTCCTTGGTTAAGCCCTCTCTGGAGACTGACATACTGATCCAGTCAAGGCGCTCAGAACCCAATCATTTCTCCTAAACTTTCTTGCATTGTCTCCCACGTGAGCTTTTGGGGGAACCTCACGTCTAAACCATAACAGTTTTTTATTCAAAATTGCAAAATGCCTATGACCCCAAACTTGCCCCATTACCATTTTAAACCATGCCGTTAGGTGACCTTGTGTACTTCTGTAACATTTTGCAACCATCAGCAGCAGGACGTTTCCATCTTCCCAAGCAGAGACTCTGTCCCCACTAAATGAGAACCCCCACTGGGCTCCCTGCAGGCCCTGGCAGGCCCCATGCCACATTCTGAGTCTGACTGTGCTAAGGGCTCACATGCGGTGTCACACTGCACTTAGTCTCTGTGACGCCTCTTCACTTAGAATATCAAGGCTCACTCACATTCCAGAGTCAGAATTCCCTTCTTTTGAAGGGTGAGTAATATGCCGTTCGTTGGTGGATAGAACACATTTTGTTCATCCATTCCTCTGTGGATGAGCACTTGGGTTGCTTCTACCTGTGGGCTATTGTCACCTGCTGTAATGAATGTGGGTGTACAATACACTTTCAATGCCCGAATTCCAGTTCCTTTGGGGATACACCCGGACGTAGGGGTGCAAGATCCTCTGGGATCCTCTGCTTTCTGAGCAGCCACCACATTGTTTTCCACATGGCTGACCACTCCCTGCCGCCAGCAGCACAGAGTTCTGATTTCTCTACATCCTTGCTAACACTTGCTTTTCTTTTTCTTTTTTTTCTTCTGCTTTTCCCTTGATAGTAATCGTCAAGGTTATTTGACAAATATTCTCTGGTTTGGAGAAAAGAGGGCATCCTAGGCAGAAGGGGCAGCTGGAGAGGAGCAAGGGTCCCGGCAGATGGGCAGAGTTGGGGGCAGAACGGCAGGTGACCTGTTTGGCCAAAGTACAGAAGAGTACCTGGAGATGAGGCTGGAAATGTGGCTGAGTTGGGGACGTGGAGGGTCTGGGATGTCCCCGAAGGAGTGAGGATGCGGCTGGAGGCGATGGGAGCTGCCGCAGGGCTGGGGCCGCGGGAGACAGGACCACAGAGGGGACACTGGCGATGTTGGCCAGGTCAGGTTGGCCGTAAGGAAAACAGGAGGTTGGGGAGCCGGATAAGGGAGGCCTAGGACAGTCTGGAAGGGAAGAGGAGCAACCCTTCCCGCTGAGCAGGTCAGGCTGAGCCCTTGTCCCTCACCTCAGGGCACCTGCTCAGGTGTGCAATGCTTACCCCACTGTATAGATAAGGAAAAGGAGCCTCGAAGCCGTCAAGTACAGAGCTGTGATGCAAACCCAGTGTTTTCCACAATTCTACAGGATTTACAGCACCTACTATGTGCCAGGGCCCGTCTGGGCTGTGTGGTAGCCATTGCTCCTGCTGGCTGCTCTGCGCTGGCCCCAGCCGCTCGAAGACAAGGTGCAAGATAAGATGCATGAAGGGAGCTCACTGGGGCATGGAGAATTTGGAGAGCAGCTGCTGAAGCTCGGGAGCTGTTCTATTGTCGCACGCGCATGCTCACCCAGCAGTCGCTCCAGCGAGAGGAGAGAGGGGAGTCCAGGGAACAACGGGCCGTCTGCAGCCCCCTGACCAGCAGCCAAGCTGGTCATCGCTGACTAGTGGGGTCCTCGAAGCAGGAGGGCTTCCATCGGGCAGCTGAGTGCCCGTGGGTCTGGGTGGCTGGATGGCACCTCCCCACCATCTGACCTAATTCAGAGATGTCATCACCTCCACTGGGTTCCACTCTCCATCCAGGTGTCAGCTCTGGGGACAACGGAGGGGAACACAGCAGACACGGCTGCTGCTCCCCTGAAACACGGGGTCTGCTGAGGGTCAAGACAAAAACACGAAGCCACAAGGACAACGGGGCCAGGCAGCCGTGGGGGTCAGGTCGGGGACAAGGAGGACAGCTTACCTGATGAAGGGCTGTCCATGCAGAGCCGAAAGCAAGAGCAGGAACTGCCCGAGCAATGGGGCAAAGGGAAGAGGGTTCCAGAGAGGGGGCAAGAAGAGGGACGAGAAGAGGCCTGGAGCATTGAGAGCCCCGGCCGCGTGGCCAGGGCTGAGCAGGCGCATCGGCCACATCAGGGAGGCCTGCGGCTCCCCGCGTGCAGACCTGGGACGATCAGGACAAACAGGACCAACACCAGAACCCCCGGCGGGCCGGGCGCAGGATGCTTGATGCACCCCCTTGGCTTCTTGGGTGGAGTTTTCTAACACCCTCGCCTCCAGGGGTCTGCCCCAGGAAGGGCCCGGTATGTAACATCTGGATCCCAGAGTTAGGGACGCAGGGGACGGGACACCAGGAGCTCCTGCGAGACAGCCCCAGGTCTGGGAGACTTGGCAGGGCAGGAGGAGCGGGAGGACGGGAAGTTGGAGGGCAGCCGTGGGGCCAGGGTCGGGACGGTGGCATGAGCTGCACCCACCAAGACACATGGAGTCCCCACTGCCAGCACCTGTAAATGTGACCTTGATTGGAAATAGGGTCTTGCAGATGCGATTAAGTTGGGAAAGGTCATTGGAACGGCCCTGATCCAACACAACAGGCGTCCTAACAGACAAGAAGTCCTTATGGAGACAAAGGCAAGATCAGAGCCACCTGTCCCCAAGCCTGGGGCTACCAGAGGCTGGAAGAGGCAGGAAGGACCCTCCCAGGGAGGTTTTGGGGGGATCCTAACCCTGCTGACCCCTCGGCTTTGTACTCCTGGCCTCTAGGACTGTGACAATCCACTCCTGCTGAATATAGCCCCTCGGTTGGTGGCACTCCTAACAGCAGTCATGCGGGTGGGGTGGGGGGAATACAGTCGGAAGAGGCTCCACTCAAGTCTGGGGCAAAGCAAGGTGCAGGGTTAGGTTTGAGGTGAGCCAGTGTCTGCAGGTTTTCAGTTTTGTCCCGTCCCCCTGCCACACCACCAAGACAAGAAAGGGCACAGGGTCAGTTCTAGAAAAATCAGGGCTTCTCATACACCTTAGTCCAAGAACATACATTCCACCAGGCAATGTCCACTTGTCAACTTGGTCTCCTTGGAGTTAGGGCACCTCTTTAAGTGTGGACAGAGAGGCTCAGACCCAGGTGGGGTGACCCAATTATCATGAGGATGTTTGCTGGAGTCTAGCTGATGAAAGTGTTGGAAGCCACCTGCATACCCAGCCCCATGGTGGACTACCATGTGTCACCAGCAGTTTAACACGTGGTGAAGAGGCTGTGACCAGGGCTAAGCAGTCGAATGAATCAGCCCGAGAAGGACGTCACAGAGTAGGCCCCATATTCACACAGTGTGGCTGCGTCAGGCCACTCTGACAAACACCTCCTAGACTTCAGCGCCTTAACACAGCAGAATTTTGTCTCTCCCTTAAGACCTGATCCGTTATGGAGTGTCAGGGAAGGGAGGACCCCCTGCACGGGGGCATTCAGGACCCAGGTTCCTTCTTTCTCATGGCCTGGCTACTCCCTAGGGTCTCAGAGTCCCTCACTGGGTCCCTCCCATCCCAAGCGCATCTGGAGAAGAGGGAGCACAGAGCATCCACAGATCTTCTGGGCCAGACCCAAGAGTGGGTGGCCTCACCCTCTCCCACATCCCATTGGTCAGAGCTCAGTCATGTGCCACCCTTCCTGCAGGGGAAGCTGGGAAATGTAGTCCAGCCCCCACCAGAGGAGACAGGCTACCAGACCTGGCTGCCACAGCTGATGGCAGGGACAGTACTGCCAGGAGGTCCCCACATGTTAATGATGGTTATTTAAAAATATCTGTTTTCTTTGAATTTTCCAAAAATTTCCAAATTTCCTGAAATAAATATTTTTTTCCAAGAAAAATATAATTATAACTTAAAATTGATAAAATATTGTCCAGGCTTCGGAATTCCTTTGGAATTTGGACCGGTTTGCTCAGTGGTCAGGCTTTGGGGTCAGATCTATAGAATGTGACCAAAGGAACATTGTGTCCCCTTCAGATGGCTCACTACAAATGCCTTAAAGTGGGAGCTTAGGAAAAAAAAAAAAAAAAACACAGAAGTTTATGTCTGACAGTTCAGGAGGCCGGAAGTCCATGGTCAAGGTGCTGCAGATTCCGTCTCCAGTGAGGCCTGGCCTTGGCTTTAGAACTGTCCTCCTCGTCCTCTTCCTCACATGGTAGAATGCCGAGCATGCTCCCCGGGCCTTTCATAAGGCACTATTGCCACAGTGGGGACTCTGCCCTGGTGACCCCAGGGCCCACCTCCTAGTACCATCACCTCTGGGGTGACACCGATCATCAGAGCATAGCATGATCTAGGCCTCGAAGTCCCTGTATCCATAAAATGAAAAATAAAAACACACATCGCAGAGAGAGTTGGAAACTCAAATGGGGAAACGTGAAGCGTCGTCACCCTGGCTCAGGGTGAGTCTGCAGCGGGGCTTGCGGTGGCCGTGAGCACTCGTGGCAGACTTCCTTCCGCCACCCTGCCCTGTCTGGGGTGACCGCCTACACATCCTCCGGTTCTCAGACCATCATCACCATCTCCCCACCCTCTCCTGGGGACCTGCCTCCTCTTTCACAAGGACAGAAGTGGGCAAGGTCCAGGGCCTGCCACCACCCTCCTGCCCTTGGCCCCTGGGCCACTCCCTCTACCCACTCCGTTTCTAGAACAGACTGCCCGCAGGGAAGTGCTCCAGCTGGCCACCTCTGCCCTGCATCATCCAGTCTCCCTGCTGCTCTACCACCTTGACAGCGCCCCCGGCTGTGCGACTCGCTCCACCACGGCCCCTGCTCCGTTCCCTGTGTTACATTTACCCAAACACCTACCACTGCTGGGTCTGCTTCCTCCAAACAGGCCTCCTTTCTCTGTTCCTCTGACCTTGCTCTTGTGAAGGTTACCACTGACCTCTCTGTTGGGACCTCTGAGGTCAGCTCAACCTCCCCTATGGCTCTACGGCCATCACCACATCCTCGTACCAGTGCACACCCCACGGATCCTTCTTCACCTTTTGGCCTCTCTTCCTCCACCTTCTTTGCTTGGTCCTTACTCCCATCTATGACCCCAGCGTTGGAATGACCAAGACTCATCCTTGGGTTCTGGGTTGGATTGTGTCTCCCAAAAAGATATGTTGGGGAATATTATTCAGCCTTAAAAAAAGAAGAAATTTCTGAGTGTTCGACCTCCTAGATGGACCTAGAGGGCACTGTGCTAGTGAAACAAGCCTGACACAGAGGACAGACTTCCTTCCCGTCCACCACGTGGTTCTGTTGACATGAGGAACAGCAGGCATCAGAGATGGCCAGCAGAGGGGCGGCTTCCAGGAGCCGGGGGAGGGGCAGTTAGTGCTCAGCCGAGCAGAGCTCCAGCTCAGGGAGATGGACACGTGTAGGTGGACCCCAGCAATGCTGCCCAGCATGGTGAGTGCACCTCATGCCGCTCAACCTAAAAATGGCTACAATAGTAAATTTTATGTCATGTGTATTTTTCCACAATATAAAAAGATAACCTAAACAAAATTTTTTAAAAATATAATTTCCAAAAAGATGTTGAAATTCTACTGCCAGTGCCTCCGCATATGACCTTATTTGGAAACAAGGTCACTGCAGATGTAATCAGTCAAGATGAGGCCATGCCTGATGGGAGTGGACCTTCAATCCTCATAAGAAGGGGACAGAGACATACAGGACAGAGGCCATGTGACCACATAGGCAGAGATAAGGGTGATACAGCTGCAAGCCAAGGAAGATCAGGAATGGCCAGCCACCGCCCAGAGCCAGGAGGAGGGAGGAAGGATCCATCCTGGGTCTCAGGAGACACAGCCCTGCTGACCCGTCAGTTCCAGATCTCTGGCCTCCTAAATCGTGTGAGAATCTCTTTTTGTTATTTAAGCTCCCAGTGTGTGGAAGTTTGTTACAGTCCCAGGAGACGAACACAGGCCCCTTCTCTTCCCCCTCCCTCCAGGTTGGTCCCATCCAGCTCAGGGCCGTCAGCTCTATAACCACGGATGCCACAGTGACATCTGCACCCACCCTCCCACCCGCAACGCAGGTTCATCCGGCCCTTGGCCCCCCTGGTTGGCTATCAGGCAACTCAGATGTGACATGTCTCCGACAGCACTTCTGCTCATCCCCCAAACTCACTCTTTCCATCTTGGTTAATGGATCCTCATCCAGCAAGTGGCTCTAGCCCCAAACTCCAGCCTCTTCCTGACGTCACCTTCTCTCGATGCCCCTGTCAGGAGCACCAGGCAATTACTGGCAGCTCTGCCTTCAAACCAGCTCCCTAACCAATGCCTTCCCTGGGGGCTTCCTTGGAATCCTGGCAGCGGCCCCGCGTCTGCCTGCCGTGGGGTTGCAGGGGGTCTGGACCACGTTAGTCAGATTTTCTCAGCTCAGAATCCTCCGGGGACTGCCCGCCTCCCCCCTTGGCGAACACCAAAGCCCTTGGTGGCTGGCAGGCCTCATGGAGCCCTCTGCTCCCTAACCTGGGCTCCTTGCCCACTCCAGCCACTCTGGCCAGCCACCTTGCTGTCCTGCAGGTCCCATCCAGGAGACTTTGCTCTTACTGTTGCCTCTGCTGCATGCTCTTCCCCGGAGCATGAAGTGCCCTTCACCCCCTGACCAAGGAAAGTGGCTTTTCCACGAGACCCCCTCAGGCCCCTTATTTTATACCACGAGCCACCTTCCCTGGGACCCTGCTCCCACGGCTTCGCTTCTTTCCTCCCCAGCGCAGTCTCTGTCCTCTCTAGCAGGGTACCGTGCTCACCCCGGGCTTATGCCCTGCCCCTCTGTGCAGGAACGTGGGCCCCGAGATGGCAGCAAGCTTTACCTCTTTTCCCTGCTGAGCCCCCCGAGCCTGGCTCGGTGCCTGGCACACAGAACTGCACAGTAGATGTTTAACGAATGCACGGGGACACGGATGGATGGATTTTCTGGTTAAGGCTCTTAATTTCTCAACATCAGTGTGGGTTCCAAAGGAGGCTGGCTGAGACGGAGGCTCAGAGACGGCCCCCCTTGTCTTGCTTGGAAGCTGACTTTAGATCCTCCTTCCAGAGGACCCAGAGGCATTCCAGAGCCCACTGAGCTAGCTTCCGGGCAGGGCGGGAAGAGAGGTCTGCTCAGCTCCGTTTCTTCCCCACGTAACTTCTCATTCTCCTCCACCCTCGATCCTGCAGCTCGGGATCCTCCTCCTCCTTTTTCTTGCTCGCAGTGGCCAGCTAAACAGCCTCCTAGGACTGTGGGGTCTCTGAGGAGCCTCCCGTGGGCCCAGCCCTGCAAGATGGCAGGAGATACAGGAAAATACAAGCTGCCTCTAAGACCCTGGAACTCGCGTGCAGGGGTGGGAGGGGGAGGACTTGCACCAGGAGCTACCAGGCAACAGCTCAATCAATGGTGGCACAAAGAACTGACATCGCAGGTGGGGCGCCGGAGGCCGCGGCTCATTCCATTGCCGTCATCTTCCTCCGCCTCCTCCTCTTGCTTGGAGGAAGATGCTCCTGAGAAGATCAGAGGGCAAAGGTGGACCTGAGACAGGGGCCAGCGCCCTCTGGCCGGGGGAGGGAAGGCAGAGCCCACTGGTCCTGCAGAGCGCCGGGCCTGTGTGACCCGGAAGAGCCCCACTCACCTTAGAGAGAAACCTAGGGCTTGGGGAAGGGAGGCGACTTCGCCAAGGGCACAGAGAAAGGCAGTGTCACATTGAGACCCTAATGCATGCCCTGGCCTCTCATCCCTTGTCCACTGAGCAACAGGAGGGACACTGTGGTCAGCAAGGAGCAGAACACTGGAGAAGAGCCTGTTCCCCATGGTGGCCAAGGCCCTGTGCTAAGGCTCTCCAACATGCTGCAGAAGCTGCCCACAGCACTGAGGGGACACTATGATTGTCCCCAATTGTCAGAAGAGGAAAGTTGGTGACAGGAACCCATCCATCAATCTCAAGGTGACACAGCAGTAGGGGGAGGGGCCCACTCGGAGAGCAGACTCCTAACAGTGCTCTCCACAGCTCCTTAGAGCCAGAAGCCCACGAGGGTCTTAAACCCAGCCCCGTCACCACCAGTCTCTGAGCCCTTTATCTGCAAAGGGGGACGACACCTCTGTCCTCAAATGTGTTTCCAGAATGAAAGGAGGACGTGGGTGGCTGGCCCAGGGAGGCACTTGGAGAATGGCAACTGTGCAGTGGAGCTGACCCTCCAAGTTCAGCGAGCTATTTTTTTCCTACTTATTTTTTTTTAACTGTGATAAAATACGCATGACATAAAAGTAACCATTTTAGCCACGTTCAAGGGTGCAGTTCAGCGGCACCCAGCACTTGCACACTGTGGCACGGCCACGGCCACATCCAGCTCCAGGACTGTTGCCACATCCACGCTGAGACTCAGCCCACTCCCCAGCTCACCTTAAACCCCGCCTCCGCTGCATCTGCTGGTTGGGGAGGCCTGGGGATGAAGCCCTGGCTGCCAAAGCAACCAGGAGACAGGAAGTGACGGGGAGAAAGGCTACAGGGAGAGATCCAGGAAGCTGCTTCCCAGGGACAATCCCACCGTGACCCCATCAGCCACAAAGCAAGGATCCGTGCCAGCTCCCCCACCTCTCCAATCAGGGACAGCAAGATGCTTTGCTGGCCTGGGGTCTCGCGGTCAGCCTCAGCATCCTCCTCTCTGAAGTGGGGTTGCAGATAAGGGTTGTATCATCCAAGACCCTGACGTGTGCAGCCCGAAGCAGATGCCAGTTGTAGTGGCCCTCAGTGTCAGCCACCACTGTCACAACTACTGCTGTTATTATTCACCCCAGTAACCAGAAACAGGGCAGAGGGCCTGTGTACCATGCACCCATCACCTCTGCCCTTTATGTCCCCAAACAGCCCAGCTGGTCCCCTCACCACCCCGAGACCAAGTCCTTGAAATCAGTTCAGCCCGAATGCTCAGAGCTCCTACCAGAGTAGGGGTCTGCTCCCGTGCTGGGCACTGTGGCCAAGAGACAAGCAAGACACCGAGCCGACCAAAGGATACGAGGAGGCAGACATGGGCTCAAACAGCTTCGAGTCACCTCTTCAGTGATGAGCACATTAGGTTCTGAGGAAGGAAAATGAAGAGAAGCAGAAGTGACCTGGTCTTAAGGGCCACTGGGGGATGGGCATGGGTCTCAAGGGGCCAATGCGGGGAGCAGGTCAAGGACCTGTGTGTCAAGTTTGCACTTCTCCTTGCAAGCGTCAGGGGCGATGGCAGTGGCAGCATCCATATTTTGGGGCACTGGCCCTGGGGCCTGTGGAAGAAGAGGGGTTAGAGAGATGAAGACAGGTGCTTCCGGTGGCATCTTGGGAGAGATGCCAGTAGCCAGGAAGGGAGTGTTGGGAAGAATGGTGAGGAGGGGCCGACTGCAGAGATTCCAGAGGGGAAACTGGTGTGGCTGGGGCAGCAATGCCTCCAAGATGTCCCTGTCCTAATCCCCAGAACATATGGGTAGTTTACGTTTCATGGCTGGGCAGAATTAAGGTTGCAGATGGAATTGAGGTTGCTAATCAGCTGATTTTGAGGTAGAGAGATTATTCTGGATTATCTGGGTGAGCCAATGTAATCACAGGGTTTTTAAATGTGGAAGAGGGAGGCAGAAGAGCCAGCGTCAGAGAGATGCTATTGCTGGCTTGGAAGACGGAAGGGGACCAATGTGGGCGGCCTCTATACTTGGAGAAGGCAAGGAAACTGATTCTCCCCCTGGAGCCTCTTGAAGGAGCACAGCCCTGTCACCACCTTGAAGCTAGCCCAAGGAGACCAGGTCAGACTTTGGGCCTGTAGACCTGAAAACAGTACATTTATGTTGTTTTAAACCATTAAATTTGTAATTTGTTACAGCAGCAGTAGGAAACTAATACCACCTGTCATGTTGGGGGGAGTTGGAGGAAGGGGACATCAAGGACAATTGGCCTGGGGACTGGAAGGATGGTAATGCTACCAAACACGGGAAGCTGCAGGAGGACAACACATGGGACAGGTACCCAGGTCTCCTTCTCTGACCACTGAATCTGAGACCCCAGCCCAGCACTAGGCACGAAGCCCAGCAACCCCTGTAGGGGGGGGGGAGGGCCATCTTCACAATTCTACAGGCGCTGTGGCCTGTAGAATGAACGGATGGTGGGTGGATGGCGAGGTCTCCAGTTCCTTCGGTCTCTCTCTCTCTCTCTCTTTTTTTTTTTTTTTTTTTTTTTTTTTGAGTATCAAAACAACCACAGTTGTAAGCTTCTGCTTCTGTAACAAGCCAGGAAAACAGAATTTTAACCTCAAGGGCTGATGTCAAGGCGGGATGAGGAGCCAGGGCCAGAAGGCATAAGTAGGACACTGCAGGTTCCCGGAGCATGAAAGAGTCTGAGAGCCGGTTTTTGCTGGAGGAGGGCGGGCAGGTGGGACTGGCCGGGACCCTCTCCCACCTGGCTCCCGCAGCAGTTCCCACCCCCACCTTCTGTCGAATGATGAGGGGTCCGGCTCGCAGGAGAAGCCGTCGCCCTCCCGGGCCTTTGTCTCGCTCCCGCGCTGCCGCGCACATGGTCCCCTGTCAAATTCCGGGCGGCTCCAGGGGACACGTGTCGGAAAGCCAGCAGCTCGGCCTGCCCCGCGTCACCATGGAAACGGCGGCCAATGGGAGGTCCGCGCCACCCGCGGGGGCGGAGCCGAGGGCGGCCGGAGTGGGCGGGGCGCGGGGCGGGGCCGGGGCGGGGCGCGGACGTCAGCCAGCAGGGGGCGGGGCCGGCCGCGTGCGGGACTCCGCAGTGCGGAGGACGCCCCCGGGCTGAGATCGGCACCGCGTGGTTTTGGTGACATCTTGACAACATTTTCTTGGCACTCCTGGGCATTCCGTAGCCTACCAAGTATAAGGTTAAGATTCTAGAGTCCTACAGAACTGGGTCCCCCTCTCCCGCCACACACAGCACCCTGGGCCTTGTGCAGCAAGGAACTGGACCTTTCCGTGCTTCAGCTTCGTGACCTGCTAAATGGGGTCGTTGTGAGGGTCCAGGGAATGACAAGCGATTAGCCCCAGCCTGGCCCCAGGAGGTAATCAAGGAAAAGCAGTGACCCCTAAGACGAAGGTCTTTCTTGAACCCCGTTGGAAGAGAGGACCTCATTTGGGGATGAAGAACCCTCTGCTCAGCTGGGAAATCCTGGGGTTCTGCCTCTTGACTTTATTGCCAGAAGCTGTTTCTAATGCCAACCTCCATGTGCTTCAGTCAAAAAAATGGGGAGATGAGTGTCTCCATGGGAGGATCCCCACGGCAGCAGCCAGGCTGCAGAAATCCTGGAGGCAGACAGAGCAGAGCAGAGCAGAGCATCTCTCCGTGCAGGGCCGGAAGGAAATTCCAATGCCAAGACCCGGGGGCCAGGACAGGTTTGGGCACTGCTACCCACCGGGTGATTCACACTAGCGTTTTGGCCTCTCTGGGGGCGGGGGGGAGGAATTTTTGTAAAACAATGAAGATTTACCTGCCAACTTCCCACTCAGCATGGTCGGGGACCTGAAATGAGGATGTGCAGTCTCATCACCTCTGAGATGTCCAGTGGCAGCAGATGCAGATGATGACCTGCAACAGGAGGGACAGGGTCCCTCTTACCTGGTTCCCCAGGGCCCAGGGCAGGGCCTAGGACAAAGGAACATCCCTTAGCCAAGATCATCAATGAGGCAGAATCCGCCTCACTTTTATGGAGTAGAAATCCATTCATTCATCCATTTAATAAAGATTTCTGCAAGTCAGCCATGTCCCCAGCACTCTGCTAAGAAGTAGGCTGTGGAGGTGAAGAAAGCAGTCGCCGCCCTACAAGGGATCACCATCCTGCTGGAGAAATAGGCATTAAGGGAAAAAATAAACATGCAAATAACACAGGGGCACAAATATCCATAAATGCCCTGAAAGAAGAGTGCAAGAGCCCTGAGCATGCCGGGAATCAAAAGGAGGGCTGGTGACAGAGAGCAGTGAGCACAGAGGAGAGATAGCAAAGGGAACCACGTGCAGGGCCCTAAGGAACGCAGGACATTCATGGAAGCGGAGAGTGTAGGTGGCACCATGCTAAGGAGCGTGGTTCCAGAAAATGACCGCAAAATAGGCTCATGGAGATTTGGACCAAAATGCACACCCCGTTTTTCAAAATTTTTCCCTGGATTCAGTTTGCATTCAGTCTGGTCTCCGCCGCCTTCTACCTCTTCCAATCTGAAGGCACAGGACCACCCAGAATCAGAAATGAGTTTCCTGTTGCTAAGCTTGCTCCACTGACTAGGAAAGAGGAGGAGACCACGAACAGAAAGATGGCAATTAGGGCTGGGGTGGGGTTAGGGTTGAGTTTGGGGTTAGGGGAAGAGTGGGGGGGATAGAGCTGGTTTTATGTTGGGGTTAGGTCGGGAGGAGATTTAAGGATGAGGTTGGATTGGGGCTAGTGTGGGTTTGAGATTAGGGCTGTCTTTAGGATTTGGGTCAGGGTTGGGTTAGGGCCGGGTTTAGGTTTGGTTTGGGGTTTAAGGTTGGGATTATGAGTTTGAGCTTCATTAAATATGTACATATAGCTGGCTCTCCACAGAATATCTGGCATGTAGTGGGTGCCCACAGATTTTTTTTTTTAAATGAATGAATGACTGTTTCATTGTGAAACCCACAAGACAAAGTGACCAGCTAACTTTATTTCCCTGGATATTGTGGTTATTTGTCTGTGTTTTGTCCTAAGAGTGAAACTTACCACGGCACTAATTTTATATTCTTCTAAGTCAGAACAACAAAATCATCCCAAAATAGGAGATGAAAAATAGTCTGAGCATGCCAAACAGGTGACCAGGAGAGGGGACCAGGGAGACAAAAGAGACAACCCAATGTGAGTAGGTTCTAGGCAACGGTCATAGTCCAGATGGGGAAGAGGGGAACCAGGCTTTTGGGAGAGGCCAGAGGAACCAGCCCAGCTGAAGGTCAAGTGTAGAAAAGGGGTGGGGGAGTGGGGAGAAAAAAATGGTGGTCGAGAAAATAGAAGAGCTGGCAGCTCCAGGTCCCCGGTCCCAGAGAGCCCTGGAAGCTCCAGGGATGTAACCCAAGTCATTCCTGAGGTCCGTGTGGCCCGTTGCTGCAGAGGCTCACTAACGAGCTCAGGAAGGACAGCAACCCAACATTCTTTGTAGGGATTTTCAATATTTTTCACATCATGCAAAGAATATTAAGGGGAGTCCAAGTTATGCCCTTGAGCAGGGCTCCTCAGACCTCCCTCCCCGTGGGCTCCTGCACGCGCCCCCCAGAGCCTCAGGCTACCCTGGGTTCTCCATGTAGCTTGGCCCACGGTGGGACCCGTGACAGTGGGACCGGTGACTCTGCTTCTTGGCCTCCTGTTTTCCTGGCCCCCACCCAAACAAGAACAGACTAGTCAGTGCACCTGGGCCCCTTCCCTCCTCCTCTGTGGTCCTGCCCTCCACCTTGTCACCCCATGGAAGGTGCTGGCCAGGCAGGAGAGAGCTGAAGACCGCGGGTCAGGATCCTCGGGAACACTCCTGAGACTTGTCCTCAGCACAGTATAAAGACGGCACCATCTTCAGGGGGCCCTGGGGAGCCGCGAGAGGATTTTGAGTCAGAGCGGAGCAGCTGGATTTGGGGGTGCCCTGAGAGCAGGGCTCCGTGTGTTCTGTAGGTGACCCTCTGTCTGCAGCTGGAAGTTCTCACTTAAATACACCGCGGTGGAAGGGGCCAGCGGTGAGTGGGTTCTTGAATTTCTGGTATATTCTGGATTTTCATGCAGGCTCAAGAACCCCAGGATCACTGCCCCTTACCACAGCTGCTCCAAGTCCTGTCCCTCACCTTGTGCCACTGTGACCTCCACGCTCATAGGATGGGGACCCTGGCTGCCCGCCTGCATGGTGGGGCTCCTGGACCAGCTCCACCAGCCTGCTCCCCTGGGCAGGATCCGCTACGCACAGGAACCTCCCGAGCTCTGGCTGTGGCTGTAATTCTGGTTTCCAGCAACACATAAAAATAGCTTCAAGGACATCCAGGGGGTGGGAAGGGGGAGACCTGGTCCCAGGGTTTCCAGGAGAAGCAGATACACACGACTCCCCCTTTCCCTCTCCAAGGGCCCCCTGTCACTCACAGGCTTCATATTTGAACCTCCCTGAGGACCTCAGGCCTCAACACACAGAGCTCCTTAGTCAGCAGCCTCCTCTCCCGCTTCAGGCACAGGGAGGCGTGCGGGGTTCCTCCCACAGCCAGCCAGGCCCAGCACCAAGCCTGGGAGCCAGGCAGGAGGGGGGGGCAGGAGGGAGGCAGGAGGGAGGGAGACAGGAGGGAGGGAGGAGGGAGGGAGGCAGGAGGGAGGCAAGAGGGAGGGAGGCAGGAGGGAGGGAGGCAGGAGGGAGGCAGGAGGGAGGCAGGAGGGAGGCAGGAGGGAGGGAGGCAGGAGGGAGGCAGGAGGGAGGGAGGCAGGAGGGAGGCAGGAGGGAGGCAGGAGGGAGGGAGGAGGGAGGCAGGAAGGAGGCAGGAGGGAGGGAGGCAGGAGGGAGGGAGGAGGGAGGCAAGAGGGAGGCAGGAGGGAAGGAGGCAGGAGGGGGGCAGGAGGGGAGCAGGAGGGGGGCAGGAGGGAGGCAGGAGGGAGGGAGGCAGGAGGGAGGGGGGCAGGAGGGGGGCAGGAGGGGGGCTGGAGGGAGGCAGGAGCAGGCAGGGAGCTGCCCAGCTATGGGTGGGGGCTCGCAGGCCTTGGTGCTCTCCTGCAAGGTCATTCCCCAGACCAAGGTGAGCCCACCCACCCAGGGGCTAGGGAGACCCCACAGCAGGCCCAGCTCCCAGCAAGGCTGGGAAGAGTCGGGAGGGAGAGGAAGACAAGAGGCACATTGTGAGCTCCCTGGCCCTCCTCACGTTGTCACCATCTGTCCCCATCAGACAGATGAGCAAGGAAAGGCTCATAAAGAAAACTGACCCCTAACAGGGCTCACAGCTGGCAGCGCGGAGCCAGCCCTGACCCTGGGGGACTCAGGAGCCTGTACCAAAGGCAGACTGAGCGTGGAAACTCAGGGCCACGTCCGCTCTCCTCCCTGCCTCTCAGAGCCCCGAAATAGACCCGCTCCCTAGAAGAGCTCCGCAGCTCCAGGCCCAGCCCAGGCCGGCCCTCGGGAGCGCTCGGCTGGACTATTTCTGGCCGCTGCCCGGCCGCCACAGCAGCCTTCTGTGGTGGCCCCAGTCACGGAAGGCTGAGGCACAGGCCAGACCTCCAAAAGGGCCCACTGTCCAGCTGCCAGTCCCCAGGGCTGGCTCCTGGACATCCGGAGTGTGGGGCCGGAGGCGGCCGGGGGCTGAGGCAGAGAGCGCAGTCTGCACTGAGGGGGCTGTGTGCCCCCAACACGAGGGACAGCCCCAGGTCACTGCGGCCGCCTGAGGAAAACAGACCCCACCCTGGGAAGGGCCTCAGAGGCGACTCCCCACCAGCTCACCCTGTCTCTCTGTGTCTGTCTGTCTGTCTATGGGTACACTCGCACACACGTCAATGCTGGGAGCAGCCACGGTGTCCCCGGGGACACTGGGTTTAGAGTCCTCTGTGGTGCCTGCTAACCCTCAGGGGGAAATTCTCATCGGCACCATTTTTAAAAATATTTTTAGTTATGAATGGATCTTTTCTTTCACTTGTTTATTTATGTGTTTATTTACATGTGGTGCTGAGGATGGGACCCAGGGCCTCACACATGCCAGGCAAGTGCTCTGCCACTGAGCCCCAGCCCCAGCCCCCATTTTTTGTTCAAGTAGAATCCAAGTGAGGTGCACACGAGGCATTTGGGTGTTATGTTCTATACTTTTGAAAATTTTTATTTTCATGACATTGATTTATTGAAGAAACTGGTGCAGTTGCCCTGCGGAAGGCCCATGGCCTTGGCTTTGTCTGTCTGCTTCTTCACAGTGTCACTTAACTTGTGTCTCCATCCCTGTTTTCATGGATCAGAGTGGAGCTCCCTCCCTGGTTTAATAGCTGCAGTTTATTGGGGTATAATTCACATACCATAGAATTAACTTTTTTTTTTTTTTTTGGTAGTGGGGATTGAACCAACCCCGGAGCATTTACCACTGAGCTACAGTACGGCTTCAGCCCTTTTTATTTTTTATTTTGAGTTGCTTAGGGCTTCACCAAGTTGCTGAGCCCGGCCTCCAACTTGCAAGTCTCCCGCCTCAGCCTCTCACCTCAACCTCCCAAGTAGCTTGGATTACAAGCATGTATCACTGCCCCTGGCAAAATCCACCCTTTTTAAAGAGTCTAACTCAGTGGTTTATAGTATGTTCACAGAGTTGTGCAACCTTTGTCACTACAACATTTTCACCACCCCAACAAGAAACGTCGTACCAGTTAGCACTACTCCCCCGGCCCTGGGTGTCAGCCCTCCGCAACCACTAATCTGTTCTTTCCTTCCGTGGATTTTCACAGGAGTGGGATCATACAATAAAAGGCTTGCTGCGTCTGGCTGCTTCTACTGAGCGTGTGATCGAGACTCGTCCCTGCATAGCACGGTTCGGGACTTCATCCCTGTTTATGGCCAAGTACTATTCCTGTGGATGCTGTGACCATTTCCCTGACCCACTCATCCGCTGGTGGACTTCGGGGCTGTTTCCGCTTTGGGCCTGTGATGACTGCAGCTGCCGTGAGCGTGTGTGTGAGCGTGGTGTGGGTGTCTGCTTCCAGTTCTCTTGGGCTGATGCCGAGGACTGGACCCTCTGGCCGTAGTTTCCCAATCAGTGTGCTGCAGTGCGGGGACTGCAGGCTGGGTTCTGCCTTATCTTGGCCCCAGAGTAATGGAGTGCGGCCACCATGGACTGAACCTCTGAAACGGTTTCCCCAAGATGATCTTCTCGCCTAGGTTGACCTTGGGTGTTTTAGTGGCTTTTTTTTTTAGTTGTAGATGGACACAGTATCTTTATTGCCCCAGCCCCGCTGGTCCGTTTTTAGGTTCCTTTTCTCGCAGTGTTGCTAGCGGAGGTGAAGTGTCCCTTGTGGCTTTGATTTGATCCCCCCGATGACCAACAGCGCTGAGCACCTCTTATTGCCATTGATACCTATTCTTTGAGGGACTTTCCATTGAAATCCTTTGCCCATTTTTAAATTGCCTTCTTTGTCCTTTATCAGCAAGTCACAGGACTTCTTTATGTATGCTGCTCTGCGTCCCTGGTCAGCTGTGTGGTCTGCAGAGGTGTTCTCTGATCCTGTGGCTTACCTCCTTCTTTGTGTCCTTTGAAGCACAGGAGCGTGTAATTTTGCTGAAGTCCATTTGTCTATTTATTGTCTGTTTATGTTTCTATGGTTGGATCTCATGTGTGTAATCCAACATCACAGATATTTACTCCTATGTTTTCTTCAAGAGTTTTACCGTTTTCGCTCTTAACATCTAAGGCTCTGATCCGGGCTGGGTGCAGTGCTGGGCCCGGCACTCAGGATGGTGAGGCAGGAGGATCGTAAGTCCGAGACCAGCCTGGGAAACTCAGTGAGATCCTGTCTCGAAATAAAAAGTAAAAGGGGCTGGGGAAGTAGCTCAGTGGTAGAGCACCCCCATATTCAAGCCCAGTGCAACACCCCCACAAAAGACTCTGGTCCATTTCAAGCTTCTAAAGTGACTCTGTCACTTCACCTTGATCCAGATCTGGGCTGGGACTCTCTCCCTGGTCCTGGGAGACAAGAGGAGGGGCGCGGTCTCAGGGCCTGCAAGGAGGAGGTTCAAAGGGCCAAACCCCAGTTGAGGGTTAGGTTAATAAAACGGCTGTGGCCAGTGTGGGCAGAAGAGTCTCAGCCACCCTGACGCCTCCAGGTGCTGGGCACGGACCCCCCCAGGCCCCTGCTAGCACTGGTCACAGGTTTCCTCCTGGTGTGTTGCCTAAGACTACAGAAAATGTCACATCCTTGGGCCAGTAGAGATTGCTCCGTTCCCCATGACCAAGGACAGGACTGGGAGAATTTTTGGACAACGCAGAGCATTGGGGGAAAGAACACGTGAGCTTCGTGGACCACAGTCAGGAGACTGACGTAAACACCAGCATCCGAAGCTCAGACAGGAGGCCGAGTCCAGAGCAGTTAGAAGGTCGGAGACTCCAGGAGGCACTCAAGTCGTCCAAGAGAAATGAGGCCCCAGGCTTCTCCAGCCCGGTCCAGAGGAAGCGGACCTGGGGCTGGAGAACAGATCCTTGGTAGTATCCCAGGCGAAGTGCAAGCAGGGGCCTCGCCTGGACATCAATAGAAGGTGCAGGGGAAACGACTCCTGAGGGTGCCTGCCACCGCAGCCAGGAAAAGAGAAAAAGGTCGCGAGGAGAAGTCCCCACCTCTCTGACCCAGAGGCCGAGCTCGCCCCTGCCGTCAGAACTCTGACCCCACCTTCTGGTTTTTCTTGCTGACCGTCTACACAGAAGTAGATGGATGTCCCGTGGTTTATGATGGAAAATATGTTGGGGAGGGCCTGGGTGGCCTGAGAAGACTCGGTGCCAGCAGGGACACCAGCTGGCTAGCTGCCCTGCCCCTCTGGAGAGCCCAAGCCCGTAGGGGCCTCCCCACCCCACGCCCAGTGGGTCCTCCTCTACGAGGCAGGAGGGGAAGAGGGTCAACAAGGAGGCAGCCAGTGGGGAGGCCGAGAACACAGGGAGGCCGAGAGCCAGACCTGGTGGCCAGACTGAGCTGGAATCCACCCACCCCGCTGGGCTGACAGGGCACCCGGGCAAGTCGGTTCAGCTTCCTGAGTGTGAATTCCCCCTCTGTGAAATAGGGGTAGTGACAACATGCATTTCCCAGGGCCCCTGTGACAATGACACAGGATCCCCTTGTAAGTATTCTGCTTTGGTTTTTGTTTGGTTTGGAACCAGGGATTGAACCCCAGGTGCTTAGCCACTGAGCCACATCCCCAGCCCCCCTTTATATATATATATATATATTTTTTTTTTTTAATTTTGAAACAGGGTCTTGCTAAATTGGTTAGGACCTCACTAAGTTGCTGAGGCTGGCCTCAAACTTGTGATCCTCTTGTGTCAGCCTCCTGAGCTGCTGGGTCACAGGCGAGTGCCACTGCGCCTGGCCTTGTGAACTCTAGTGATTGTTGTCTTTACTATTGTCATTGTGACACTTGCCACCATTTATATCCCACTGCTGGTGTGACGGTTGGCAGCCGGTAGAGAAACAGTTTCTCTGGATTCTTAGCCTTTGTGATTCCCAGTGGCCCCGGGACCCCTGAGTTCACCCTGGGGAGATGCCTGGGAGAGGCAGCCTGCTGAGAGCCATTGCCAAGTAGGAATGACGCATCGAAATTTTCTTGTCAGCCTACCCCATTTGCTTAGAGGAAGGACTCTCCATTGTGGAAATGGGCTGGCCTTTGGACCCAGGTCATTTGCAGTGACATTGCCTGTAGGCTTGAGTAAGGTGACCTTGCTCAAGGACCAGGGTGGATCCGGGTTTAGGGAGTATCCTGCTCCTTGGGTTTAGGGTGGTTCCAGGTTTAAGGTGTACCCTGCTGGGAATAGGGCGTATCCTGCTGCCTGAGGCACTCCTGCTCCTTGAGTTCCCACGGGATTCAGAGAGTATTTGGAATTCAGAACGTGAATTTCCCCAGAACGTGTTTGTAGAGTGCCGGTGTGAGTTTGGGAATAAAGAGTTGCTGTTTGAATCTACAAGGCTGTGAGTGGCTCGTGATTTTGTGCCCAGCCAGACTGCGGCAGCAGCCCCTGCTGCTTGTGCTACCTGAGCAGGAACCTCAGAAGGCCTGCATGGCTCAGATGGGGTCCAAAGGCAGAGGCCTGCCAGGTCCTTCCCCCGGAGGCAGGTGCACTCACTGGTGTCCCCATTTTACAGAACAGAAAACCGAGGCTCAGCGAGGTTGAGCCATTTATCAGTGCACAAATACTTTTTTGCTAAATTTATGGCTAAGTGTTTTATTCTTTTTTATGCTAATGCAAATGGAATTGTTTTCTTGATTTCGTTTTCAAAGCTTTCGTTGCTAGTGTATAGAAATACTATCCATCTTCGTATATTGATCTTGTACTCTGCGACCTTGCTAAATTCATTTTACCTGTAAGGACTTGAACCTGGGTCATTGTTCTTACCTACCAGCTACATCCTTCTCCCCAGACCCTGGGCCACTTGAAAAGCACGCGTCAGATTGGCACAACGGGGACAGGGCACAGTAGACATCCCATCCCCGTCCTGTGCCCCTAGAAGGCTCCAGGACAGAACCATGGGGTTGGGATCTGGGGCAGTGCTGCAGCCCTTTGTGGGGCCCTCAGCATCCATGGTGGCGACTCCCCCAAGCTCTGGGCTGAGGGGCATCCAGGTACCCCTGAGGGCTCAGGCTAAGCTGTAGCCAACACAGACCTAGGGGCTTTCAAAGCAGCACTGGTACATCACCTTCCACATTCCTCAACCCACTCACAGAGCCGAGGGCAGAAGTGGAGGTTTCTTTCTAGTCGGCTCCTGTGAGCTGCGGATCCCAGATGCGCATCTTAATTCTGACCAATTAGCGAACCAGCTCCTGAGGACCCTCCCTGCATCCGCCTTCCAGGGAGCCAATTCAGCTTTCTAGATCATTCCATCCTTGTTCCTCACTCCGCAGACTCACTCACCTCTGAGCGCCAGGTGGGGGTTCCAGGACAACCAAAACAATAGCTGAGCTGGGCACAGTGGCACTCGCTTGTAATCCCAGTGTGTCGGGAGGCCGAGGCAGGAGGATCGAAGGCTCGAGGCCAGCGTCAGCAACTTAGTAAGGCCCTGTCTCAAAATAACAATTAAAAGGGCTGGGGATGTGGCTCATGGTTCAAGCACCCCTGGGTTCCATCCCAACAAAAGCCAAGGACAGTGGTGACTGCTATTCTCTGTCTTGTGAACCTCTCCTTCAAGCAATCAGCAGGTTCATGGTCAAGCTGTGCCAGGCATAGCAGGGATCGGGGACCCAGGTCCCTGCACCCAGGGAGTGACACAGCCCCGTCTCCAAGCCCCTGAGGGGCTTCCAACACCATCCCCCTGAAGCTCAGAACAACCCGTGAGCCACGAGCTGTCATGACTTTACGGACAAATATTTATTAAAAAATATCCACTGAGCAGCTACAGGGTGTTCCTGCAAAGAGCGGACACATACCCATGACGGACACCAGGTCCCTGCTCCTTGGAAGATGCTCCCCAGGAGGCCACACTGGACGGGACAGGGGAAGAGGGGACAGGAGGGGACAAATGATGCTGAAGGCTGTGGATGGAAATGAGGAGAAGTAAGAGGGGAGGGACCTCGAGGAGGCCACCTGTCGGCCACGGCCACGGCCACGGCTGAGGAGCCAGCGTGCGTGGTGAGGGGGTGGACGAAAGGCCGTGAGGGGAGCAGAGAGCAGGGGTCAGGAGCAAGGCCCGAGGGAGCAGGCCAGACGGCGCCCCTGGGCACCAGGGCCAGGACAGGAGCAATGGGGAGCTGAGGCCCCGGGTGCGGGCAGGGGCCTCACTGGCTGGAGTCTTCCAGGAGGGAGAGGTAGAAGGCGTGGCCGGGATGGGCCTCAGCAACCGACGAGTGGCCCCAAAAGCCGAGGTTTGGATGTAGGAGGTGAGGAGAGGAGGAGGTGGTCCCCCGGCGTCCCACCAGAGTGATGGCCAAGACCTAGGACAGATTTCCCAGTTGTGGTTCCGTCCACCTGGCTCGGGTCAGGTCTACCCACCAACGTGGACAGTGGGCAGTCTGAACGGGCAGGTCAACCCTCCCTTCCTCCTGTCTTTCCAGCTGCCACACTTGGCAAGGGAGATAGGGAGAAGGGGTGGCTTCTGGGCCACCCACCAGCTGTGTGACCTTGCACAATCACTGCCCCTCTCTGGTCTCTGGTCTCCTCTTCTGTAAAACGATCAGTCCCACCCTGTCCTCCAAAACTGAGACCAGGGTGAGCACGTCCAGGAAGTTTTGATATCTTTTAAAGAACGTTACAATGTGTGAGAATGTCCCATCCTCCCTGCAAACCTGAGTTGGAATGTGGGCCTCACCATCACATCCCGGCATTTGCTAATGGGCTTCTGTGGGCCTTGGGAGGTGCTTCTGTGCCTGGTGGGGTCATGTCACCTTCTCCTCCAAGGAGGAGGACCTGAGGCATGGAGGTGACCTCTAGGCCCGAAGCCTCGTGGAAACGGAGGTTGGGGAACAAACCCTCAGATAACACCACGGGGCACGCCTCTGTCCAGGAGATGGGAAGGGGTCTGCAGGGCGTGGGGCTCTTCCCCGCAGTGGGCCTGCCTGGGCCCTCAGTTCAGAAGCAGGAAACAGTGGAGGGTCCCCAGCCTGGATTACAAGGGGCGGGAAATCTCCAGGACCCTCCTGTCCGGCCTGCTCTGGGGACGGGGCACTGGGCTGGGCCCCCTCTGCTCTTGTCCCAAGGCTGAGGCGCAGGCGGCCCAGACCTCTCCCGCCAAGCCTGGGCCTGCGCTCCCTCCCGGGAGCTGCACCTGGGCAGAGGGACCTGTGAGCATCTCAGGAGCAGACAGGGGTCGCCCCGGGGCCAGCAGACACACGGCCTTCCCTCTGTGCAGGAGAGGTCTACTGTCCTGTAGCCCAAGCAGCGGTCCCCAGGTCCTACGTGCAAGTTGGCTGCAGGGATGGGGACAGGGCTCATCTGGTCATTGCTAAGTCCCAGAGACCTTTGGGGATGCTGGATGTCCCCACTGTGAGGACCTGGGGCCCCTTGGCCAAAACTGGATTCCTTGCCTCTCGGCCACACCCCCTGCCTCCTCCTCTGGGCTCTTTCCATAGGTAAAGGACACTCCCTGGTCCTCTCATGGCCCTCCAGAGCCTGAGGTCCAGGCTGTGGCTTATCCCCACCCACTCAGCCTCTAGACACCTGGCCTCCTCAATTCCAGCCTCAGTGCTCCGAGTCCTCCTGGACCTCCCTGCCTCTGCCCTCACCTGGCTACACCCCTTCTCCATTAGCCTTAGGATCCTGTCACTTCCTGGCTGCAGATTCTTTGTGCCCTTTAACACACACACACACACACACACACACACACACACACAAACACACACTGCACTTGAATGAACACCAATCTTTCAGTTCCCCCTCCTGCCCTGTGTGCCAGATACCAAGCTGGGTGCTGGGGGGAGCACATCTCCAGCCCTCAGGGACACTGCCCCTGCTCAGTGGCCTCACGGGTGATTCCCAGGAGGGAAAGGGCAGTCTGCCGGGTGCCCTGTGGGACATGCAGGGAATGCTGAGTCGAGTGAGGCTCATTAGCTGTGTGACTGCGCAGTCACTGTACCTCTCTGGTTTCAGGTCTCCTCTGTAAAATGACCAGCACTGCCTTGTCCTCCATAATTGAGACCAGGTTTGAGGATGTGGGCGGAACACTTACGTTCCACCTTTTGATATGTGGCGATGCCAGCAGCAGGGCTCCGGAAAACCCCAGCTCCACCCAAGTTCCACCACCCACCTCTGGGTGACAGCCTGGGATCTGGGGAGATGTTCCCGTCAGGAGGCCCCTCAAGCAATTGTAAGACCACCCCCCAGCAATCCTGCTGAGGAGTCTGGGACACACCCCAAGGTCTCACTCAGTGCTGCGTCCCCAGGGGCCCTCGGTCAATGCTCCACAGGAACCACATGAGGTTCCTGCAAAGGTCTGAGCTGACCAGGGTAAGGAGGAGGAGGAGCCTGGCCTTGAATGGCAGGTGGGTGTGACCAGTCAGGGGAAGGGAAGGGCATCCTGGGGCGGGGCAAACCCTCCAGCCCAGCCCTCCATCAGCCTGGGGCAGGCGGGAGGGAACTCGTGCCCTTATAGGGTGAGCGGAGGATGCAGGTGGTGAGGTCCCGCAGTCAGGACCCAAGACCCAAGCCGGAGCCCGTGGAGGCCATCGCTGCCCTGGGCGCCTCCCCACCTTGCTTTCTCTCTCAATGGGTTTGAAATTTGTGGGTACAGCAATGAATTTTAGGTGCAGTAGGGTTTTCTGTGGTTGGAATTAAAACAGCCTGCTCTAGCGTATTTTCCTGTTCCTGTGACCTAGGGTCAGGGAGATGGCAGGAACCTCAGGAGAGCTGCTAGGAGGAGCCTGGAGCCAGTGTGTGCAAAGGACAGGAGGAGGCCAGGAGGGGAAGGAGATGCGGGAAGGACAGTCCTTCTGTCCAGGTACTGCCAGCGGAGTTGGGGAGCAGGAGATGGTCCCAAGAGCCAGAACAACTGAAGTGTCAGGCAGGGTGAGAAGCAGCCACCCACTCAGCCACCATCCACCCGACAAGCACGAGCTGAGCCACAGTGTCCTGGAAGCAGGCAGTTGCAGTCCAAGGCCATCAGTGCTGTGACAGGGACGTGCAGGGGACTACCAGAGGAAGCACCTGGCAGAGCAAGGGTTGGTCCAGAGAGGCTTCCTGGAGGAGGTGGTCTAACCTGAGAGGGCCAGGCCAGGAGGGGGGGAGAGGCAGCTCAGCTTGGAGAGACCACGTAGCACCTGCTTCCACCAGAGCTGAAGGGCTCGGGGACCAGCACTGCCCAATGCGACTGAAGCGGAGAGAAGGAGGGGAGGTGCAGGAGGTGAGCTTCACGGGAGTGACCCAGCCAGGCCTGCCAGGACCTGGGGAGACACGGTCAAGAGTGGATCCTCACTGGAGGGTTGCAGGAGCCTGTCAAGGCTGGCAAATGGAGGAGAGATGCGCTTCAATTCCTGTTTAGAAAGATAAATGGTGGGCTGGTTGATTCTGAGCAAGCATCCAGCTGAAGAGACCTTCGAAGGTCAAATGTCACTACTTAATACAGAGAGAGAGTTTCTGGCGGGGTTCTTCGTCTTGGTTTGGTTTGGTTTTGGTCTTTTTGTTCTTTGGAACTAGGGGTCGAACCCAACACTTTGCCACTGAGCTACATCCAAGGCTTATAAGAGAGTGAGAAATGATCCCATCAAACCTGAAGGGACAGCAGCAAGTCAGAGAGGGGACACACACAGAGCCACTTTTGCCTAAAGACGGTTTCCCGCCATACAGACCTCAGCTCACCACGATAAAGAACAAGGGGGTCAGAAATAGAATCCCAGGGACCCCAGATCACAGCAAGTCTTGCAGGGGGTCCTCCCCACAATCAGCTGGAACTCCAAGGGCCACACCCTCAGAGGAAAGGGGGTGACTGCCGAGGACCCACCGTCTGGGTTTGGGTGGTCTGGGTCTTCTAGGGAACCAGCCTCAAGTCTGAGCTACAGGGTCCAGATGGTGACATCCGAGTGTGTGTTAGAAGAGACAGAAATCACTCTAGGCAAAGGGGACTTCCTCATGTCCTTAATAATGTCCCTGCTCTTTGATTTTCAAACACTACACCCCACACACATGAAGAACCCAAGGCACACGAGGAAATGAGATGTCATTAGAAACAGCAGCTTCCACAAAACCCCTTAGAAACGTGACCCCAGAGTCTCAGGTGCTGGAATTCGCAGATGAAGTGAAAAACAACTAAGCTTCCTGATTCTCAACAAAGCAAAAAGACAAGCTAAGAAAACAGCCCAAGAGAATGCAGAACTGCTAAAGCGACATGGCAAATTCAGACCAGAACCAAGCAGAAGCTCCAGAGGTGAGCTTGGCAGAGGTCAGGGTTTTATTTCTTGGCCTGGTGGGGATGGTCCCATGCGTATTTGTTTCTAATCACCCATCAAACTGCAAGTTTGTGTCTTGTTCTTCCGCAAGATCATATGTTCATAAAATATGCACTTTATGCATGTGTGTTATACTTCAAAATAATAAAGAATTAGAAAATACTCAAGAGGTGGGTTTAAGAATAGATTAAAAGCAGCCAAAGAAAGAATTGGGCTAAAAGAAGATACGTTGAAAGAAAATATTCATGCGCTAGGCCCTGGGCTCACTACCCAGCACTGTAAAAAGGAAAGAGAGAAACAGGGAGGGAGGTAAAATCAGAGGGAAAGAGGGAGACAGAAGGATAGAAAAGACTAGAGTTCAAATGGACCTAAAAGACAAAGAAAATAGGCAGAAGTAATGTCAAGAATGATGGCTGATTGTTCTCCAGAGCCGATGGAAGTCACCAAATCATGGACTCAAGACACCAAAGAGTCCCAAGAAAGAGAAAAAGATTCCTCACCTCAGTTCATCAGAGTGAAGCTGAAAGAAAAAAAGAAAAGGAAAAGAGTAAGAGGAGGACATTCCTAAAAATAGCCAGAGGAAAAGCCCCCTTGGGAGGCCTCAGGAGGCCGGCGGCCGACTTCTCCACGGCAACACTGAAGCCAGAAGCCACCCGGATTATCACCCGCCAGGGGGGTTCCTGGGCTGCTGAGTGGGGGATAGCATGGAGGGGCTGAGGACCCAGCAAGGGGCCACGATGACAGGGGCCTGGGGTGGTGGGAGGAGAGCAGTGGACAGGTCTGAGAGGGGCTGAGGAGGAAGAGCCAGGAGGACTTAGTGTCCGGCTGCTTCTGGGGGATAAGATGGGGGAGCTGCCAGGGCAAAGGCCGGGTTCTGGCTCAAGAGGTTGCATTGTGGGCTGGGGATGTGGCTCAGGCGGTAGCGCGCTCGCCTGGCATGCGTGCGGCCCGGGTTCGATCCTCAGCACCACATACCAACAAAGATGTTGTGTCCGCCGAGAACTAAAAAATAAATATTAAAAATTTCTCTCTCTCTCTCCTCTCTCACTCTCTCTTAAAAAAAAAAAAAAAAAAAAAAAAGAGGTTGCATTGTGGGGGCACCCCAGGAAGATGGGATCCAAGGGAGGAGCAGAGCTGGGCGAGAACGGGCTTGGTGGCCGTAATCCCAGAAAACCCAGGCATTGATACCCAGAGGACGGAGAGTGTCCTGGGCAGGAGAGCCCCCCGAGGGGTCACTACAGTCAGCTGTTAAGGGCAGGTGGCAGGAGGAGGAAGACCCACGCGATGGCAGACCTGCAGACCCAGCACCCTCAGCTCCAGAGAGCAGGGACGGGGTCGGGTGGCATGGCGGGAGCACAGGCTGGACAGGGAGACTGGGCCAGGAGGACCGTTCCCTCCCAGGGCCACAGCAACCCGCCAAGAGCTTGGATGATGGCCAGTGTCAGCAAGGAGAGAGGCCTCCCTTCAGGTGGGGGAGATCCCGGGGGGTGTGACAGTGCGGCCAGAGCCTGGTCCTCCTTGTCCACCTGGTGCAGAGAGCAAGGCCTGGTCATCCATCATCATCCCCTGGATGTCAGAGTCCCGTGGAGCCTCTCTCCCTGTCACAAACAGAAAAGCTCAGCCCCACGCATGTCCAGGGTCCCCCCTCCAGGGCTCGATGCCCAGCCATTTAAGGGCATGGAGACCCTCTCCTCCAGGGAGCAGAGAGGCCCCAGGGTCCCTGAAGCCTGTGAGGCTGGGGGACTGAGGCTTTCCAGAGGGCCCCTGCCCGCGCCTGGCTGTGGCTGAGCTCTGGTGTGTGGCCCACCTCCCTCCCCCAGGAGATGTCATGTCACGTCAGCTGTCCCAGCTCCCTCAGCATCCCCCCCCGCCCATTTTGGGGATGCTGTTGGCCTCCCCGGGATCAATCAGCATTCAGGGAGGGAAACAGAAACCCTTTTAGGGGGGCAGGGGATGTGGCTCAAGCGGTAGCGCGCTCGTCTGGCATGCGTGCAGCCCGGGTTCGATCCTCAGCACCACATACAAACAGAGAAAGAAACCCTTTTAGGTCCAATTAATGTCAGTCGGGCGCCTGTTTAAACCTGCTCCCCGCAGGCCGAGGGTGGCGGTGCCAGAGCGGGCCAGGACTCCTCCAGCATTGAGAGGCGGCTTCCCCCACCACCAGGACCCCAGGAGCAAGGAGGTCCTATTTCATTCACAACCCACCGTGTCCCTGTCGCTGCTGGGGCTGGACTCCCACCAGGAGGCTCATGGCCACCCTGTGACAGTCAAGGGTAAGCAGCTCTGGCTCCAGCCCCCACCTGGCCACAGTCAGCAGCGTGACCTTGGGCAAGTGGCTGACCCTTGAGCCACTGTAAAATGAAATGGTAACCCGGGGGCGGGGGCGGGGGCGGGGGGGGGGTAAGAGGGGAGGCTCTGGGCCCTGGGCGTGGAGTCCACCCGCCCCAGCCTGGAGACTGCAGCTCTGGGACATCCCGGCCACACACACCCGTCCCAGCCAAAGCCCGCGGGCACCTGCCCGTCTCCCTGTTTGCACCCTGGCTCCTGCCACCCTCCCCACGACAGGACAGCCCCCTGGGCTGAGGACCAGAGAGGCTCCTACCTGGGCCCCCTGCACCAGGGCAGGACCCCAAGCAGCAACCGCTCCCTGTTCTTGGAATCCACAGTCTAGAGGGCCATGGACCCCGCAGTCCCACCCACAGGACCCTCGGCCGCCAAGGCAGGGGGTGCTTCTCCCTCCTCCTAACGTGGGGAAAGATGACAGAAGGGATTTTAGAGTTCTTCCACTGTCAGAACGGATCAGAAGGCTGCGCCTCTCCGGCCTCAGCTGACCTGCCTGAAAAATGGGGAACTCCGCCCGGTGCTCCACATGCCTGCAGCCTCCTCCCTGCCTCCAGGTGAGCTCCAGGGAGGCCCCTCAGCCCCTGTGCCCACCACGGTCCTTCTGTTCCCTTTCCCTACCCCGTGATGCAATGGGAGCCAATGGGAGCCCTCTCCAGGGCCTGCAGAGGCTTGCCCCAGGCCTCTTTCCACCAAATGGGGGTCGCAACTGTTGAGGGGCTGGGGCTGGGCTGCTTTCCCAGTGTCCTCTGAGGGCCCCGGCAGGGATGGAGACCCAGCTGCCCACAGCGATGACCAGCCCCATGCTCCCTGCAGCCCGGGAGCCCTTCCCAACAAATCATTACACAGGAGCCTCATCTCAGGCTCCGCTTTCAGCCAAGTCAAGGATAAAAATCGCAAGGGCTTCATAAGCCCATGTGGTGGCAAGGTGAGCTCACGGTGGCACAGGACGAGCCCAACACCATGGGCACGTGACAGGCCCGGTCTGAAGCAGGTGCAGAGAAAATAAACGGGCACAGTTGGGCAGAGTGGCCTCCATCCACCTGCTCCAAGCCCAGTTGAGAGAACCTCCGTCTCGGGCCAAGCCAGGGCTCAGCCCCAGAATGGCACAGGCCTGCCCTAGAGGGCCCCACTCTCATAGGACACGTCAACCGACCGCTACACAGCCAGGTGGCGGGGTCGTGTCAAAGTGGCAGAGTGCAATAGAAGAGAGAAGGGCGACCCTGGGCCCTGGGCCCGAGGGGTGGGGAGTGTGCAGAGGCGGGAAGCTGGCGCCAGTGCAGGGGGCGGGCAGGTGGTCCAGCGGAGGCATCAGCTGGAGCAGAGGACCCGAGACCAGGAGGCCATCAGGCTGGGAGAGGATGGAGGGAGCTGGGCAGGGACGCGCTGGGGAGGCGCAGAGCCTTGAGCTCCCGGCACACCCCGTCTCTGCCAGCCAGGCCTTTGCTGGCCCAGGGGTGCTGCCTGGCCTCTGGAGCTGGCAGAAGCACCCGGGCCAGTGTGGCACATATGTCCCTCCGCCCTGCCAGCAGCAGCTGGGCCTTTTGTGGCAGTTCCTGGCTCTGAGGGGTGCCTGCAGGAGGGACCCCAGCTGTGCTCAGGTTCCGTGTGACTCTGCCAGGTTCGGAAAGGCCTAACAGAGAAAGGAGGCTGGCAGAGCTCAGCCCAGAGCCCAGGCCTTGCCAAGGACAGGCACAGACAAGAGGCCACCTCAGCCAGGCCAGAATATCCTGTGCAGCTGTGCGGCTCAGCCTTGCTCACGGTCCAGGAAGCCGCCATGATCATTCCCGGGGACTCCCCGTGGGACCCTGCAGACAGTGCTCATCTGGCTTCCCACACGCAGTGGGTGGGGACATCAGGGGTGGAAGAGTGCTGAGTTAGCCAGGCTCGGCTGCACTCTGCTGCAGGAACAAACAGTCCCCAAATCTCCAGGGCTCAGCACACAGTAGTTTGTCTCTCACTGGGGCACAGGGCCCCTGTTCTGCTCCACAGACACTCGGGATCCAAGCTGGGGGCTCCAGCACCCTGAAGCTCCCTCTCTGGAGCAAGTAGCCTTCTTGGTCAACTTATAGAAGAAGAGGCTAGGGAAGCTGGAGCTTGTCTCTGTGTGCGTCAGCCCAGAGAGAGCACGTGTCACTTCAGCTCTGGCCCATTAGCCAGGATGCCTGGGGACGGGGACCGTGGGGGCTCCGACGGGCCCCCTGGTGAGCACGGGCTGTGGTGGGCCTGCTGAGGTCGATCCCGGCCTGGTGGCCTTGGCCAGGAGACACCCTCAGAGTCTCAATCAGCAAGGGTTCAGGAGGCGGAATTAGGAGAGTCCCTCCCGCGGTAGCAGGCACCGTGGCTGACCCACGTGTGGGGTCATTTACCAGAGCCTCTGACTGCCAGGAGTGACGTGGGAACAGGCAAAGCACTTTATTGAATGTCCTCTTACTTCATAAAAGGGAGCTGGCAGATGAGAGGGCAGAACAACAAGCTAAAAAGGGTGGCCAGGCGGGGGCAGGGGCAGTGCGGGTCCTCAGGGTGACAGGACCTCGGCCGACCTCCGGAGGCCCATCAGGGGCACGCATCTGACCCTCCCCTGTGCCTGGCCTGGGAGTAATGTGGACAAGTGGTCAGAGCCTGGGAGGTGGAATGACAACTGGAAACACAGAACACTGACATGCACCTGCACACCGGGGTCAAGCCCACAGGGGAGGGGATTTCATTTTCTTCTGCTGTGGGGGGAAAGAGCCTTGTGACAGAGTACAGGTCTGTAGTAGGGTCACACATGCCAAGGGTGGTCTTTAGGAATTGTCAGAAAGAAGGACCTGCCACGGGATGTCCAGCCGAGGTGTTCTGAGCAGGAGGTAGCTGAATAGTGACTTGCTGCCAAGGGGGTGGGACATGGGACCTTGAAGGGACCTCTCCTGGAGCCATCCTAACCCCCCTCCATTGCCTTTCTCCACGGCAGAGCCTAAACCAGCCACATGCTTGCTTTCCCAGCCTCCCTTGCAGCTAGAGAGGCCATGGTTAGGGTTAGGGTTAGGGTTAGAGTTAGGGTTAGGGTTAGAGTTAGGGTTAGGGTTAGGTTAGGGTTAGAGTTAGGGTTAGGGTTAGGTTAGGGTTAGGGTTAGGGTTAGGGTTAGGGTTAGGGTTAGGGTTAGGGTTAGGGTTAGGGTTAGGTTAGGGTTAGGGTTAGGGTTAGGGTTAGGGTTAGGGTTAGGGTTAGGTTAGGGTTAGGGTTAGGGTTAGGGTTAGGGTTAGGGTTAGGGTTAGGTTAGGGTTAGGGTTAGGGTTAGGGTTAGGGTTAGGGTTAGGGTTAGGGTTAGGGTTAGGGTTAGGGTTAGGGTTAGGTTAGGGTTAGGGTTAGGGTTAGGGTTAGGGTTAGGGTTAGGGTTAGAGTTAGGGTTAGAGTTAGGTTTAGGTTTAGGGTTAGGTTACGGTTAGGGTTAGGGTTTGTGTTGGGGATAGGGTTAGGATTAAGGTTACAGTTAGGATTAGGGTTAGGGTTAGTTTTAGGGTTAGGGTTAGGGTTAGGGTTCCAGCCAATGGTAAATAAGCAAAGTCTGACCTTTTCCTCTGAGGTAAAAAGAAGCCCAGACGAGACCACTCACCACCCTTACCTATAACCTCTCCCTGCCTCTTCTCTTCCTGTCTCTCTGTCTCTCTGTCTCTGACATGAACCTGGAGCTGTGGTAGCCATCTTGCCACCATGAGGGGGAAACCAGAGCTGAGCAGCCATCTGTGACCATGAAGGATGGGCCAAGAGAATCACAGAGAGGCTGACCAGGGTTCTGGCCCTTCCCTGTGGCTGAAGAAGCTCTGTAAACACCACCTCTGATCTTTTCAGGTAAATTCTAGATGGCCTTATGGCTTAAACCTCCAAGAGGTTTAAGGCCTTCTAATGCCTGCAGCTGAAGGATGCTAAGAAATGGAAGATGGCGGCCGACACGGAGCGCCAGGGCAGAGCAGGCCTTGCTGGATGTGGCTCTGCGGAGAGCACGGGTCTGGCAGGCACGAGGCTCTGGGTTCCACCCCAGCACAGCACACAAAATAATCATATTCACCATCTCAGGAAAGTGAGGAAACCCTGTCAGACAAAGAATGTCTACATTATATTTTCTAAAATTAGAACTGAGAGTGTCTCTAAACAGTGCCACCGACCTCTGCAGATGGACTAGGCCACCTCACTCACACACCTGCTGCTCCACACCTGCTGGGCTTCAGCCCCCAACGCCCTGTGGTTCCTTGAACGCCCAGAGCTGGGCCCTGCCTCAAGTCTGTGTCCACACTGGGGCTCCTCCCTCTGTGCCTGGGCACCACCCCCAGCTCCCCCACCAGGCGGTCACCAACCTCCTGGTTCCGAAGCTCCCTTTACACCCACGATAAGCCCTCAGAGTGCTTCCATGGGCCTGGTGCTGCACTCAGCACTGGGTGACAACTGTGAACAAGACCAGAGATCACAGCTACCAGGGAGACAGAAACTCAGCACCCGAAATCCACCAACTGCTTCATGACAGCTGTGGCAGATGCCACAAAGAGTGGCAGGAGGGGAGGGAAAAAGGCAAGTAACAGGTGAGCCAGCCTGGGGAGTAGGAGAGGACTTTCCCAATGGGATGGCATTCACACTGAGACCCCGAGGACAACAGGAGGCTGATCGTGCGGAATTCTGGACATTCCCCCCAAAGCTGTGGGCATCCGACTGTGTCTCAGCTCTTCCCCCAAACTCACTCCCCGCCCAGGAGGAACGGCCCCTCCTGCCCTTCCCGGATCCCTACTACAGCACCCGCAAGGCTCCCCCAGGGTCTCCAAATGTCTGCTCCTCCGCCAGCTGCTCTCCCAAGGGCAAGGACCAGGACGCTGTATTCCCAGCTCCCAGTCAGAAGAGGGCTCCACAAGTGATAGCTGAAGAAAAAGAGATGGATAGAAGGAGGGAGGGGGGCTGGGGACGTGGCTCAGTTGGTAGAGCGCTTGCCTTGCCCGCACAAGGCCCTGGGTTCAATCCCCAGCACCACAAAAAAAAAAAAAAAGGAGGGAGGGACAGATGGATAGATGGATGGATGGATAGGTGGATGGTTGGATAAGTGGATGGACGGACCGATGGGTGGGTGGATGGATGGATGAACAGGTGGATGATTGGCTAGGTGAATGGATGGACAGATGGATGGATAGGTGGATAGCTGGATAGGTGGATGGATGGATGGATGGATGGGTTGATGAATGGATGGATTAATAGGTGGGTGGGTAGATGAGAGGGTGGATGGATGGGTGGATGGATGGATGGACGAATGGATGGATGAATGCATGGATAGATGGGTGAATTATAAGTGAATTGATAGATAGATGGATAGGTGGATGGATGGCTAGGTAGGTGGTGGATGGATGGGTGAATGGATGGATGGGTGAATAGTTGGATGGATGGATGAATGAACAGGTGGGTGGGTGGATGGATGGATGTTTAGGGGAAAGACTGCATGTCTGGGTGAGTGGACAGGTGAATGAAGAGGAAAGGCTGGATAGATATGCAGATGACGACATTGAACAGATGGACAGATGACAGGTGGGCGGGTGGATGTGGGGATAGTGGGATAGAAGGTGTCACTCACTCTATACAGAGTCCTGATGGAGGCAAAGCCAGAGATATGCTCAGGAATAAGGAGGGTCCCCCTTTTTTCTTCAAAGCTTATAATTTAATAGAACTTTCCACTAAAAGGTGGCAAATCTTCTAAGATAGAGAAATGGAGACCATGAGAGGAAATTCAATCTTTCTATTTGCACCTACGTTAATCAGCTCTCCCGCCAATACTTCTGCTCGTCCCCCACCCTGTGGCTCTGAATTACCCGGAAGCGTTTAGGAACCATAGCACCTGAAACCTTCCCCAGATCAATTAAATCGGAACCTCTAGGGGTCCCCAAGTGGTTCTAACGAGCAGCCAGGGCTGGGCGACGGCTCTGATATTATTTCATCTCAGTTGGGTTCCTAAAGAAGGCGACATGTGAGAGGAACAGATCCAGGACAAGGCCCAGGCCTGGGCTCCTTCCTCTGGCCCGGCTGCCTCGGGCAGGGCAGGGTGCCATGGGACATGGAGGGTCCCAGTCTAGAAGAGGCCCCCCCGGGAGAGGGCTGGGACCAGGCAGGCTCCCTGGTCAGACATGCTGGCTCCTCTCTTGCTGAAGTGGCCAGGTAACCCACCTCCAGGCCTCACTCTCCGTGTCTGTAAAATGGGGAACCTGGTGGGACCGCTAAAAGGGTCAGTGTGGGGCTTCAGCAGGCCCAACGCGAGGACGCGCTCCCAGAGCTGGGAGCACGATTCCTCAGGGAGCCCAGGGAGTGCCTCTGTGCCCGACGACAGGCCACTGGGGACACATCTCAGGTGGAGAGGACGTGCCAGCCCCAGTCAGCCTCAGTTCTCTCTCTTGAGACCCAGCTCAGGGGACAGGACATGGGGAGACAGAGACTCCAGGTCTGGCAGGCAGGCTGAGGGCCAAAGCAGAGGCCGAGGGGTCAAAGGCCAGAGGTCAGAGGGAGACCCAAGGCTGGGGGAAGCCAGAGGGTCTGTGGGAAGCCCACGCCCGAGTCAGACCCAGGGGCTCAAGCCCGACTCTGGTGCAGCTCACAGCGGCAGCTCAGCCCCTCCCTCCCCGAGCCCACCACGCTCTGAGCGCAGCCCCCACTCCTCGAACTCAGAGGCCGCGTGGGCAGGGCGCCTCCCCGGATGTCCACTCTCTGGATCACTGCTGGGGAGTGGACCCTGATGGGCCCTCGGTACGGAGGACACTTAACTCCTTGTGAAAAGGACCCCGACCCCTCACCCAGAGACCCCCACACACCCACAGGCCCCCAGCCTGCCCCACGGCTACAGGGAAAGGTCCTGCTGCCAAGGACGGGGCGAGGAACCCCCAAGGAACTCTGGGCCCATTTAGGGTCACCAGATTGAGCAAATAAGAATAGAAAGTGCCCAGGTACGTTATGAGCTAAGCATCAAGTGGACTTTTTAGTTGTGAGAATGTCCCAGGTGATCATTGGGACTTACACTTTTTGGAAAAGCACTCGTTGTTTATCTGAAATTCAAGTTTCACTTGGTGTCTGCGTCCTGGTTTTTTGTTTTTTTGTGGCAACCCTGACCCATTACAAGGAAAAGAATTCCTTATGTCCTCTCTGGACATCCATCCATGGCTCCCCAGTGCCAAGGCCAGAGTCTGGGACAGCAGAGCCCTGCGCCGTGGCTCCTGCCTCGGCCGGAGAAGGCAGTGGAGTCGGATGGCCAAGAGGGGCCGAATCCCTGTCACCCTCGCATCTGACCTCCGCCGTCGGGCAGCAAGAGGCTCAGAAGCCCTCTTAAGTTTGGGTTTGCCTGACGTGAAGAGCAGCGGGTCCCCTCACTTCACCAACAGCTACCGAGTCCAGCTCCAGAACAGGCCTCTGGCTGGGGACGGGAGCCTCCTGCGTGACGCTGCTCCCGGAACCCTGGCTTCCTCACCCCATCCCCCGCCAGGGGTCCCCCAGAAGCGTCTTCCTTCATGAAGCACCTAATGCCAGGTCAAGGGTCCCCAGATCCCCGGTGCTTCAAGCTGAGCTTGCACCACGGGGGGACTGTCCGCTTCAGGAGTCCCCAGGGCACCGCCGGAGCCTTCCCTGCCTGCAGCAGACCGGCCTCCAGAATCCTGGGCAGTGGCAAGGGACAGGCCACTCACCTCCAGGCTGAGCAACAGGCCACGATGGGCGGGCAAGGACAGTCCCTTTTGGGGGGTGCTCCGTGCTTAGCACTCACCTCGCTAAAGACTTGCTCCAACTTGACCTTCCTGCACCCCCCCCAGAATAAGCCAGGTCCCCAAGGGACACTGCCCTGCGCACCTGTGCTCCCCTTGCTGAACCAGGAACAATGCATTCAAGGTCTGCCTCCCCCATTGGACTGGGAGCTAGCACTGGGGACAGGGCGTGACCCTGTTTGAGACTTCCCTGGCTACCTCCCAGCACCCAGTACCCAGCTCCCAGCACCCAGCTCCCAGCACCCACCTCCACACCTGGCATAGAGTAGGTGCTCAGTAACTGTGGGGTGGAAGAGGGAGGGAGGAGGTCTATGGGCTCCACCCCACAGGGGCCTGGCCCAGGTGCGGCCCCAGGAGCACACCACAGCGGGTCCTGGCGGGTCTGTTCAGAGGAGGGCTCCTGGGTCAGCGCCATCACATGGTTTCCCAGGGTTCCGCAGCCAGCGGCACGGGGACACGCAGCACCTCCTTCATGAGCTGTTTCTCCGCTTCCCCTTCACCGGAGTCTGGGGCAGGTGATCGGTTCATGACGTTTGCATTTTACCAAAACTTCTTAATGAAAGTTCTTCCTCTTTAAAAGAGAAGGAAAATTGGCAAGATTAGACTTGTTTCCATTTTACAGATGAGAGAGACAACGGTCAATAGTAGAGATAAGGGGCTGGGGATGTGGCTCAAGCGGTAGCGCGCTCGCCTGGCATGCGTGCGGCCCGGGTTCGATCCTCAGCACCACATACCAACAAAGATGTTGTGTCCGCCGAAAACTAAAAAAAAATAAATATTAAAAATTCTCTCTCTCTCTCTTTCTCCTTTCTCTCTCTCCTCTCTCACTCTCTCTAAAAAAAAGAAAAATAGTAGAGATAAGGCCACGAGAGAACCATCTATACAGGGACCAGGAGTTCCCAGCCCCAATCCCCGCCATGTGGGTGGGCAGAGGAGGAAGCGGGTGCTTCTCCAGCCAGATTTCCTGGGTTCAGATCTGGCACTGCTTCGCACTAGTTGTGTAAACAATTAACTCGGCAAGTTAATTCATTCCCTGTACCTAGTCCCCCATCTGTGCAATGGGATCACTGGGGGAGACCTGGGGTCCATGTAATTCCTCAGTTAACCAAGCAACAAGGTGACTACAGCGCAGGTGTGTGCTGTCATCACCAGGCCTCCAAGAGGCCACCGGAGGGTGCCACCAAAGAGGCCTTGGTGCCCTCTCCCAAGCTCTGCTCTGAAAGATCCACGTGGCTCACCAAGGAGCCTCGGGCTCTGCGCCTGGTCCACCAGCCCCGCTGCGCCAGCCCTGCGGCATGCTGCTCCATCCCCGCGTCCCGAACCCCTCCACGTGCCCTTGCTGGCCTCTTCCTCCTCTTCTGCACCTCGGCTCCCAGATCTCAGGCCCCGGGGCTCTGGCTGCACCTGCAAACGGTGGGAGATCCCAGAAGCCCCTGGGGGGTGAGTGGCTCCTTCCTCACAGGTCCTCTGAGGCCCTGGAAGCCCCCACGGTGGGACCCCTAGGTGGCCTCCAGTGTCCTCCCAGGAACTGCCCTGGACACCTGGATAAAGCTGATGGCCATGCCCTCCCTGAAGGACCCATCCTTCTCCCCTGCCCCACACTGGACTCCAGAGCCACCCACTGATTCAAATCCACAATGTGCTGGGCCCTGAATGGTGGCCCTGCGTGCACCCCAGGTGGCCTGTGGCCAACAGCTCCAGGTCCTGCAGAAGGGAAATGGTTAAGATGAGGCCCAGGTGGGTCTCTGAGCCAGCCTCAGTCACACCCCAGCAAGAAAGAGTCATGTGACCTTCCCAGATCAGGGTTGGACTCCTCGGACCGCACATCTCTACCACCTGTCTGAAGCAGAAGTCATGCCCTACTCTGACCAGGAAGCACCCACTTCCGGGGAAGGTCCAACTGCTTGTCAAATGCACCTTGAAGTCACCATGACAATCAAGTAGACACTTGAAGATCCCACAGCAGCGAGCTGCCCAGGCTAAAGAAGAGTGTTTTAGGACAGGAAATAGCTCATGCAAAGGCCCCGGGGCAGTTGCGACCCTGTTCCATTCAGAAACTGCAAAGTAGCTGCTTGAGGCAGAGAAAGGAAAAGAGATGAGGGAAATCTCGGAGGAACAAGACAGAGGGGAGCTGCCCGGCGCTTAGTCTTCGTGGGGAATCAGGCCCCAAACTCCACAGTCCCCCACAGGTGCCCGCGCTGTGCCCTCCCAGAGTGTGGTCTGCCCACTGCCTCGCACTGTCTCCCGCCAGAGCCCTCCCCCTCCTCTCCCGTCTCCTCTGTCACACAAGCCCCTCCTCAGCCAGCCCCGCCCCCACACCAGCTGGCAGAGCCGCCCGATGGCCCAGGACCCTGGGAGCCAGGAGGCCCTTTTCCAAGAGCGCTGGCCAGGGACGGCCTGGGTCTCCCGCTTCCCCGCCACACCGCCCCAGCTCCAGCCCACTTCCTGCAGCCACGGGTGGGCAGGCCTGGCTCCGTCCCCTAGGCCCAGCCTGCGGAGGAGGAAGGGGGTCAGGAGGGGGTGGAGCTCTCCAGATTTTCTCCAGCCTCCGAGGGCCTCTGGAGAGGTTATGTAAGATTTCTTTTTCAAAAAAGTGTGGAAAGAAAATTTTTGCCGATATTAAGAAGTGCGGAGCCAGGGGGATGAGGGGCGAGTCCTGAGGTGGGACCCCGGGGCTCCCCGCGGGCAGGGGCCAGGCCGCCTTGTCCCGGCTGCGTCCCCAGGACAAGCTCCATGCCAGGCAGGAGGCGGCGCTGGGCAAATATTTGCAGATTTAATGAATGAAGTGCAGGAGAAGGCGAGGGGAGAGGGCAGGAGGGGAGAAGAGGAGCCTGAGCGGGGAGCTGCTCTGGAGCCAGGAGAGGGCTGGGGCGCGGAGACGGCTCTGGAGTCAGGAAAAAGTGCTGAGTAAAACGTGTCTTTGAAAAGGCCCCAGATTATTCATCTAAGTCTTCATCTCGCTCAATTTCAGTTCAAGCGGCTGCAAATATTTGAAATGAGTAATTTCTCCTGATGAAGAGAGTCTGATTTTGATTCTGCCTCATTTATTTCGAGATTTAGGGGAGAACCCAGAGGGAGAGGGCTGGGTCTGCAGTCAGGCAGCTCCCGGCCTCTCCCCCACCGCCTCCAGGTTGGGGTCCACACCCTGGTGGGTCCTGACCCCAGGTTTGAAGCCGAGGGACGGCAGGATTGGCTGGCGCACCTGGACCCGGGCAGGGGCCTGTCTGTGATTCACGAAGCCCCGGGCCTCGAAGCAGAGGCCCCATCCCAGGACAGAGGCCGAGCTGGGAGGCCAGGTCTGCACCAGCTCCTGGATCTCCAGCCCAGTTTCGGGTCCCCAGGCCCCTGGGTCAGGCCCCGGGACCACTTGTGCAGCCACCAGCCCTGCCTGGCCACTGCCCTCCGCCCACAGCTACAGTGGCTCCCCAGAGCTCCTGGACAAGTCCCCGAGCGTCTCACCCGGCCTCAGGTCACCCTCCAGCCTCACCCCTGGTCAGCAGGCCCAGGCCTTGGTACCTCCTCCGCCTCAGCCGGCCACCAGGCAGTCCCTGTCCCTCCCACGAAGCTTGACCCAACGTCACCTCCTCCATGAAGTCTTCCCTGCCCCCACAGGAGGTGAGGGGCACTGAGGCCCCTGCCTCTGCAGAGCCTGTCCAGCCCCGTCCGGGGCCTCCCTGAAGCGCCCACTCGCACGAGGCCAGGGCTGCTCTGAAAGCTGGGGCTCTCCGCGCTCAGCGCCCAGCCCGGCTCACAAGCTGGGAACCCGGGAGAAGCGCGCAGTGTGAGGACAGCGCACGGAGGGAAGCCCGCCCTGAGGCCCCGCAGCCTGCGCCAGGGAGGCCTGGTGCTCCGGTTCCCACTCCCGTGAACCACCAGCCACACCATCCTGTGACGAGGTGCAGAGAAGCAAAGACAGGTCCGTCAGAGAGGGGGCCACCCCAAGACGTGAGTCCAGGATGAAGCGGAAAGGACACCGGCACAGGAGCGCCCTTGGCCTGCTCTGCCACCCAGCACGTCCCCACTACAAGGAGGCTCAACCTCCAGGGCCACTGGCCCTGTCCCCAGCAGTGACCCACACCCAAGATCAAACATGGCCACAGAGACTCGGGGAGAAGAGGGTCCGGGGAGCAGGCCCTGCTGGGGACGGGTGTGTCTGGAGTCCTGGAGACACGGTCAGGCAGATGTGCCCAGGGGCCATGTCAGAGGCTGGCCCTGGGAGCTGGGCCCGGCTGGTGGGGACTTGCTCCTTCTCCTAAAGGAAAAGCAGCACATGGGAGGGGGAGGGGGCGAGGGGGGGGCCAGTGTGGGGCAGCGCAGGCCTCCGCTTCCCCAGAGCCCAGAGCAGGTCGGCAGGGCCGGTGGGGCTTGGCTTCCTGCAGAGGACATGACCAGCCCTGCGGCACACAGTCCCCTGTGCCAAACTGGGTCTGGGGCTCAAAGGGGAGAAAGGGGCTGGCCAGCAGGATTCCCAGTGTGGGGGGCACCAGAGCTCCCCTGGAGGTGGCCAGACCAGGTCTCAGGTCCAGGCAGATGGGGCAGGACTCAGGAGGGGGGAGCCCACCACTAGATCAGCTTCTGGGAGGAGGTGCCATGCCCAGACCCTGCCTCGCCCGCAGAGACCCCCAGCCAGGAGCCAGCGGGCCGGAGCTGGGCTTCGACCCTGACAGGGACAGTCTGAGCTGGCTGAGTGGGTGGGTCTCCACTCCTACCACCTGGTGGTCCCAACTTTCAGGAAGAGGGGGATGGGGCAAGGCAGATTCTCCACCTGCCCTGCTTCTCTATGTCTTATTTGGAGACAGGGTCTCACTGAGTTGCTGAGGGCCTTGCTAAGTTGCGGAGGCTGGCTTGGAACTTGTGATCCTCCTGCCTTAGCCTCCCGAGCCGCTGGGTTTCCAGGTGAGCGCCACCAGGCCCGGCTCTGCCCAGCTTTTGACTTTGTTTCTTTCAGCTGGTGCCAGGCGCGGCCATCAGGAGGGTTGCTGAGCTCCGCTCCTGCCCCTGCAGCTCGCTGCTGGGCGACCCCCAGGGCTTCGCTTACTCTCTGGGCGACAGTGCGCTCCTCTGGGCAGGGCCACTCTCATGATGCCTATGAAAAGGACATGGCACCAGCACCAGCAGACACTCAGTGGACGCGGGCTCCGGGAACACGCTCCTGGCCTCTCAGCAGCGCCCAGAGGGACCTGTTAGAGCCTGTGTCCCATCAGCTCTGCCGGCTGACCCCCTCCTATGGCCACCTCTCGCCCTGCCCTCGCTCTGCCCACTGTCCCCCTGCCCTTCCTCCGCCAGAAGCTTTCCTGGGCTTGACATCTCATCTGTCAGGTCTCAGTCCAAATACGGTACCTCCCCTGCACCGGCTCTTTAGAGTTGCATTTAATGGCAGAAAGAGACAAAAGGAGTTTTGGGGGAGGGGCAATACAAGGGATGGAACTCAGGGCCTTTGCACATGCTCAGTGAGGGCCACCACCGAGCTACACCCCAAGTCCAAGAGGAACCTTTACCAAGAGTGAATCATGGGGCAGGGGACCATGCTGAAGGAACAGAGGCGAAGGGACTTCTCACAGCTAGGTGTTGACCCAGACAAATGGACCACACACACAACAGAGAAATGAATGAATGGGTGCATTTTTAAGGTCACCTTCCGGGGGAGCCGTCCCTGGGCCGACCTTAGTAAATGAACACTGCTGTAGATTTTTCCCCCAGGCTGAAGATCAAACCCAGAGCCATGAGCCTTCTGGGCCGGTGCTCTGCTCCTGTGCTGCAGCCCCAGCCCCCAGGCCACTCTGTTTTGATCCATAGGCCTATCGAGGACTTTCCCCCGTCAGGTGTGCATTTGAGTGTTGTGTGTCCCTCTCATTGGAATTGCACTCAGATGAGTGAAGGATCATGTTCTGCTCAACCTCGTGTCCCAGAGTGTGAATCAGGGGACCCAGGCCAGAGGCACTGAATGGATACCTGTGGGCAGAGAGAGAATAACCACAGAGCTGCACCCACCTGCCTGACTCTGCACCTGCAGGCACTGCCCGGGGCTGCTGGGTGCAAGATGACCTCGAACACAGGACTGAGCCTGGCACACCACAGGTGCTAGATAATCTTTCAAATGAACAAAGGAAGGAATGACTAAAGGCCTTTGGCCAGATGAAGGCATTTCTTCCAGGAAGACAAATGAAGATTTTTAAGAGGAAAATGACAGAGCGGAGCAGCATACAAGAGATGCTCAAGTCACAGAAGCTGGTACAGTAGTCCCCCCTTATCAGAAGGGACATCCCAAGACTCCTGATGGGTAGTACTGACCCCTCCACTTGATGTTTTTTCCAGACATGCACATCTATGATACACTTTCCCTTTGCACCTAAAGGAAGCACCATCTCTCCTCTTTGGTATACCAAATTGCCAGTGGCCTGCTGCTGTGCTTTGGGGCCATGTTTAAGTAAAGTAAGAGTCGTCTGAACACAAGCTACTATGCCACCGCAACAGTGGATCTGAGGACTGAGGATAGTAAGGGAATAACAGGCAGGTAGCATATACAGCGTGGATACCCTGGACAAAGGAACGATTTACATCCTGGGTGGGACGGAGCAGGATGACGTGAGATTTTGTCACAATCCGCAGAATGGCCCAGAATTTCAAACTTTTTAACTTTATTCATTGCTGGAATTTTGCACTTGATACTTTTGGGCCAATTTGACCACAGGTAACTGAAACCTCAGAAAGCAACAGCACAGTTGAGGTGGGCGGGACTACAGTGTGATTCATTACTGATGTGCCCATGGCTGGCCTGGGTCTCTTTATAAGAGCAGGAGGAAGAAATTTTTAAAAGCCCAAAGAAGAGAGGGAGGAAATTATTCCAGACACACAAAATTTCTATTTGGAAGGTTTTCTACAGTAATTATATAATTTCCCCTTTCTTTTCGGAAAGTCTCTGTGTGGGTCTCTTTTGCCCTCCCCATAAGACTTCCCAGTTTAGGGGTCACGGGCTCCCATCAGAGAAGCCACCTGTGGTCAGGAAGCCCCTGGCCCCCACATGGCCACTCGTGGCTGGAGGCTGGGGAGGGGTATCTGCCTGTCACCCTACCGGGCCCTTGGGCTCTGATCCTTGCAGTCCCGGGAGGGTTGTGTGGTGGAAGGAACCTGGCCTGGGGAATCTAAGGGCCCGGGTCCTGTCCCCACTCCTGACCTTCCCGCAATTCTCACCTGTCACCTGCCGGCTGTTGGATACGCCTGGTCACATTTCAACCGCAGGCATCTTCAGGAAGCAGTTGGGACACACACACACACACACACACTCACACACACACACACACACACACACACACACCGTTTCCCAGCTGAGCAGGTGAGGCCCGGACACTGGCGGCTCCAGACCACCGAGCACCTGTGGGAGGCCGGCCTCCGCCCCTCTCCCGGCCTCCCCGCTCAGCCTCGGTTTCCCTGTCTGTAAAACGGGGACACTGAAGACTGATTTTCGAGTTGGCTGTGAACACCTAATCCCTTCCAGAGTGGCTGGACCCCAGAAGAGGTCCCTCTGACGTTCTTGGCCCCCTCCCCGGGGAAGCGCTGGGTCGGCCCCCCTGGGACCCCAGCCTCACTCAGAGCCCGGGCAGGGGGTCGCCCAGGCTCCCGGTGAGCGGATGAGGAGGTGGCACGGATGGGGTGGCCCGCGGGGACCCGGGGCGCGGCCTGGGCGGGGCTGGCACGGCGAGGACGGGGTCTGCCGCCCCTGGCCACCGCCGCAGCCTTCCGTCCGGGGAGGGCAAGCGCGGGAGGGCAGCGCCTCCACCTCAGCGTCGCCGTCGCCGTCGCCGGGTTTATTTTTGTGTGTGTGTGTTTCAATTGCAGCCACTCTGCGGTCCCATCCGGGGCCTCCTGCCTCCTCCCACCTCCTCGCTGGTGGCTGTCACACGACAGACATTTTTAGTGGTGACAGCTGGCCTTGTGGAACTCGGCTCGAGTACGGGAATGGTTTTTAAAAAAAGAGCGAGCCGAACCACCGCCACTTGAAATAGCAACGCGGGGAGGAGGGCGAGGCGCCGCCGGGTCCAGGCGCTGGCGCTGCTGCGCGGGACGGGGACCCCGCCGGGCACCGAGCACGAGCACCGCACGGAGCACCGAGCACCCAGCACCGGCTCAGCCGCCCGCCTCTGCATCTGACGGAGAGGGACCTGAGGCCCAGAGCGGACAGACGTCACTCCCAGATCACACGCTTGCCAGTGACAGTGACAGGCTCCAGACTCCAACCCAGGTGTGGCCTTTCGGAGCCAAGCTCTTCCCCTGATGGGGTCTGATCCCATACCACCCGCCCTTGCTGACACTGGAGGGCAGAGTGGGCTCCAGAGCCCACTGCAGGGGGACCAGCCCTCCCCAATAGGGACAGCAGGAGGACGGAGGCCCCCAGGGCCTGGAACCCACTTCGTCCCCAATGCAGGGACTCAGCTGACATTTGCAAAGGGACCCCGGACACAAGGCAGGAGACTCCAAGTCCCCAGGCCCCCTCAGGATCTCACAGCAGCTGCAGGTCTGGAGACTCCCTCCCTCCAGTCAAACTAGGGTCTGTCACTTCTGTCCCCTTGATGTCCCTTTTGGAAGACTGAAATTGCCCAGGTGGTGGGGACACCCTGGGGACCAGCACAGGCTGTCCCTCAGAGAGCTGGAGGAGCCACTCATCTGCACCGCCGTCCAGTCCTGATGCCTGGTCTCCTGGGTTCCCAGGCAGCTCCTCAGCATCACCCGCAGCCCAGAACTGCCCCTGCCACCTCCGGCCCTGCAAAGGCTGGTCACCACAGGCGCCTCCATGTGCCCTCGGTAGCGTGGGAATGAGACAGAGGGGGAGGGGCGTTCTCTTGATGGCCCAGGCATGGCTGCCTCTCTGACAGGCCCCCTTTCCCTGGGCCTGTCCCCCTTTGCCTCAGGGTGACCTGGCACAGGGCACCGAGTGCCAGTTTGGCTCAAACTTCCCTGTTCTAGAGATTGTTTCTCCTGGTAAAACCTCAGAACGATTTCCCAGGCTCCAGGACCACCCTCCTATACCCCCCTTGCTGCGATTTTCTCCACACCACACACACACACACTCACACACACGCGCACACACACATGCACACACTCACACACACACACACTCACACACACGCGCACACACACATGCACACACTCACACACACATGCACATACACGCACACACGTGCACACACAGGCACACACATGCACGCACAGAGGCACACACACACGCACGCACGCGTGCACACACGTCCCAGGAGTGTTGGTTGAATGCGGGTCGGCCCCTCCCCCAGTACAGGCACCACCAGGGCAGGGAGTTGCCACAACATCCAGAGCCCAGCCCAGTGGCCGGCACATGCGGCTCTTGGTGTGCATCACAAGGGCATGAGCGTGCCCAGGGACACCTCAGCTGACTGACAGCTTCTCTGTGGCGTATTTCAAAGCAACCTGGAAAATTGCAGGTGGTGCTAAGGACTAGAAAACTGGAGGCTAAAGAGGATGCACAGAGCAAGAGGGAATTCTTGTGCTGTGGGGACCCTGGTGTAAGCACACCCCTCTACGTGCTCCTGCTGGGACTTATGGGTCTCTCCGTTAATCCCCCCAAACACTTTAATCCCCAAAGCTCCGCCCAGGACAGTGGTCCTGCATCAGGCCAAGAGAGTCCTCAGGATGGACAGGATGGCAGGATGGGGATGGGGAATCTAGAGGGACTTCAGGGTCTCAATGTTGAGAGGTTTCCATTCTATGACCAGGTTGTGAGCTGTATATCTGTATATGGATATTATCCTTAAAATATACTATATCATTTGATTTTCAATCTCATAAGTGAGCACTAGTGTTATCCATGTGGCTTAGTCAGGTTTCTGCTCTGATAGTGCTGTGTAACAAACAGCTCCACCAATCCAGGGCCTGTCGCATTTATTTTCCTTTTGTTGTGGTTGTTTGCTTTGTTCTGTGTGTGTGGTGCTGGGGATTGAACCCAGGGCCTTGTGCATGCGAGGCAGGCACTTTACCAACTGAGCTGGATCCCAGCCCTGTCACATTTGTTTTCATCTCACAGTTCTGCAGGTCAGCTGGAGTGACTTTGCTTCATTCTGTGTGTTGACTCAATTTAGCTCCAGGCCACAGGGCAGATTTATTCAGCTCCATGAGTCTATCTGGGGACCATCCATTTCTTGGGACACATTGGTCTTGCAGCACATAGCAGACCAGGCCAAAATCCCAACCATTGTCCAAGATTATGTTTTTAAGATAGTGTCCTAAGTCACGTAGCCAGACCATGCTTCAATGGGAGAGGTGAGGGGCACTGGGCCTTCTTCCCCAGTCCCAGGCATTGCAAGTCATTTGGCAAACATAAGTGCAAAATTCAAGGATGAAAATTTGGGAATAATATCCAATCTACCCCCAAGAGGTCTCACACACAAGAATCCAGGGCCTTCCACAGGGACACAGGTGGCCCCATGTCCCACAGCTGCATGTGTGATTCCAACCGGGAACAGGTTGTCTGACCTCAAGCTGCTCTGTCCCCCAGGTGCCAGGTGAGTATCAGGTACACAATAGGTGGATATCATCCTTAAAATATACTATATCATTTGATCCTCAATCTCATAAGTGAGCACTAGTGTTATCCATGTGGCTTAGTCAGGTTTCTGCTCTGATAGTGCTGTGTAACAAACAGCTCCTCCAATCCAGTGGCTATTCTAAATCCCAAGTTCTCTGCTGAAGTGGACCTTCCAGACTGTAGTTTACTGCATGTCAACGATTCTTCCATGAATCTGTTAAATTATTTCCAAAAGAGAAACTTTAAAGAAAAAACATAATCCATTTAGAAAATGACACGTTAGTCCCTGGTATAAGACTTGATTTGGAAAGAACCTCAGCAGAAGGTTGGGGCTCAGAGTTCACAAGAGGGAGCCAGAGTCTGAGAGACCTAGGTAGGGGCCGGGTGGACAGCGAGGGCCCTCGGCCTTCCCAGCAAGGCCTCGCTGGACACCAGGCCAAGGAGGACTTGATGTTCTCAAGAAGTGACAGCTGAAGCTAGGGAGAGTCTCCCACTCTGCCAGACACTGGGGTCCTTGCTCACCGGCCAGAGAGCAGAGGGGTAAGCTGGGACGGTCTGCAGGGTCCAGGGCAGAGGGCCAGCTTTCACATGTGGATCTTATGTAGGTCCATGGTCACATGAAGATAGGCGCACATGGGTGTGTGTTCTGTATCTTACACGAGATGCATTTCTATATCAGATACTTATAGACTAATAGATGTTACACAAGTGCATTTTGTAGGGATGTGTAGATATGTTGAGCAGACACTGGGAATCCCATGATGCCGTGTGTTTGGCACATGGAACTGTGTATGAGATACACGACTCTCCAGTGTGGAAAGGTGAAGGTGCCGATTTGGTTTCCTTCGGGGACCGCAGCTCGGTGTGGAGTGGGAATGGCCCTGAGAGTTGACGGCTGCGTCCTGCAGTGTCTGCAGGTGAAGCAGTATGACCCCTGGCCCTGAGACTGGCCTCAAAGTAAATAGGGAGGAGACAGGGTGGGGACAGAAATGAAGTGACACAGATGGCCGGGCGTCTTGGTGTGGCCGGGCGGGGCCTCACCAGCTCTCTGGTTTGGTCAGTGCTCACAGTGGTTCAGAGCGAGAATCAAGGCTAACCAGCTCCCACGATCGAGTCGAGCAAGGGTTCTCCCCGGCATTTAAAATCGTGGTAGAATCCATCCAGCTTCTTAACCGCCGTCAAGTGTCCAGTTAGGCTGGGTCACGTAGCGGTGCGGCCATCTCTGCTGTCCCCCTCTGAGTTTCACCCCCCTCCTCAATCTGAGTCTCTGTCCCCAGTCAACACCCACCCCCAGCAGCCCGGCTGCCTGCTCTAGGGACCTCACCTAAGTGGGATCACACGGGCTTTGTCCTGATGGCCTCTTCCCGAGCATCATGCCCTGGAGGCCCATCTATGATCTGTGTTGTATGGCTGTCCAAATGTCCTTTTTTTTTCTTTTTTCTGAGGCTGGCTTTGAACTTGCAATCCTCCTGCCTCTGCCTCCCAAGCCCCTGGGGATTGCAGGCATGCACACCACACCTGGCTCCAAACCGTCCTTTTTTAAAGCCAACTAATATTCCATTGTATGGATGGATGGCATTTAGTTCATCTGTTGTCCTTTAATGGACACCTGGTGGCGTCTGCCTTTTGGCTCTTATGAATAATGCTGCTACGAGCACGGGTGTGCACATATGTGGAGTTCTGTTTTGTTTTGTTTTTTTCCTTAAGATTCTATAAATAGATAATGGTGGTCAAGCTTTTTCAAATCAGAAGTGTGATCTGTGGCCTGACATCGTACACCTACTTATTTGTGAAGTCCTGGATACACAGCCCGTCCAGTCCCGGCTGTGTGAGGACACCAGGCACGCCGCGGCTCCCACGGTGAGCAGGATGTGTGCACCCGGGTCCGGGCCACCTGTGCGGAGGCCGTGGAGCAAGGGGCAGGGCCCTGGGGTGCAGCCGCGTTTTCAGGGAGTCTTGGCGGGGTGGCGGCCAGAAAGGGACAGTGCTTGCCACGGCTAAGAAGCCCAGCAGCCCAGCAAAGGGCAGGGGCATTGCCCCCATCAATGTCACAGCCCCACCCCGACCAGGAAGCCACCCCCAGCCCTCCAGGTCCTCCTCTGGCAGCCTCCTCGGAGCCCTGGGTGGGGCCACCCCTGCAGCCCAGCCAGAATCCACGGCCACCTGTCCTCAGGGCGCTGGCCTGCAGGCCCACTTCTGGGTGCCTCTCTTCACCCTGATCAGAGCCAGGAAGCGAGGGCAGTTCCCGGAGCTCCCTGCGGGCAGCCCCCCCGCCCCGCCCACCAGCAGCAGCCCCGCCCACCAGCAGCAGCCCCACCCACCACCACCAGCCCCGCCCACCACCAGCAGCCCCGCCCACCAGCAGCAGCCCCACCCACCACCACCAGCCCCGCCCACCAGCAGCAGCCCCGCCCACCAGCAGCAGCCACACCCACCACCACCCGGCCCCGCCCACCACCACCCGGCCCCGCCCACCACCACCCAGCGCGGCCTGGAGGGGCGTGGGGGACCCGGGCCCAGCCCTGGGGTCTGCTCTCAAGGGCTGGAAAGCAAGAAGCAGGCCACGGGCGGGTGCAGCAGGGACAGTGCCCCTGTGCCCACTTCCTGGCCGACGCCCCGAGTGGGGAGACACCCTGGAAAGACCGGGAGGGGAGGGTGCCAGGCTCCTGGGAGGCTGAGAGGGGCAGGACCAGGAATGAAGCAGCAAAGGGAAGGGCGGGGACCTGCCCAGACCCTCACTTCTAACCAAGACAAAGTCCCCAACCCTGCCCCGCCCCGCCAGCCCAGGCGCAGGGCCCAGGGCTCCTCTCTCCACCTGTCCGTTTTGACCCCTGTTCTCTGGGAGGTCCCCTTTCTGATTCTCAAACCACTAAAATCCTCCCTGTGCCTCTAAGCCCAACCCCCAGGCCACCTCCTCCCAAAGCCCACCGAGATGCCCCCTCCCGGGAACTCCCATGCCCCAGCCCCAGGCTTGCCTTGGCAGAAGCTCTAGGGTCACCTGGCCGCCTCCCCTTTCAAATGGAGGCCTGGTACCAGGAGAGGCTGGTCTGGGCAGGCGCTCAGCCCTGCGGAACAGACAGGTGTACAGAAGGACAGGTGAAGTGACACACTTTCTGCAAGTTGTGAACGAGTTACAAGCACAGAAACAATCCAAGCTGCCCTAAACCAAAAGAGGTGGATGGCCTCAGGCAAAGCTGGATCCAGGTGCTCCAACAAGGCTCCCGGGTGTCTCCTCACCGGCTCCATCTCAGCTCTGTGGCTGTCTGGCTTCATCTTGGCTTAGGCTGTCCATGCGGCTGACTCCGGCTTTCTGTCCTGCCAGCCCGAGCTTCCCGAAGAAAGAGAGCTGCCTTCCCAGGACTGGGTCTCCTGGCCTGCCTTGGGTCACGTGAATGTCCCCTCCCCAAGCTCTCTGCCCAGGGGCTGGAGTCCCCTGATGGCCAGGGAGGGACGGCCTGCCTGTTCCTGGAAGAGAATGGAAATGCCTGAATGGGGACCTGGTTCGAGGATGGTGCCCGGCAGGTAGAAAGCCCTGCCCACCTCCCCAAATTCACCCAGGCTGGCCAGCCCGGAGGACGGCAGCGAGCAGGGGAATGAAGTCAGAGGGCCCTCTGCTGCAGACCCAGCCCCAAGGAGGAAACGTACAGGTGAACCTGCCCCAGGAGCCGCGCTGTGGGGCTGTCAGACGTGAGGTGCTGCGGAACGGAGGGCGTGGAGGGAGTGGCCCACTGGGGCAGCCAGGGGCTCACAAAGCAGGAGCCCTGGAGTCACACAGGCCAGCCGTTCTCTGCCCTCGCCCTGCAGTGTCCCAAGCCACATCCCAGACCCCAAGCGTGTCCCCAGTTCTGACTGGCCCTCAGTTCTGCAGGGTGCATTACAGCAGTGACCCGTGGTCATTTAGACAGCAATACAAAAAAAAAAAAAGAAAAGAAAAAAGAAATCTAAAGCAAGCCTGGCACAGTGGCACGCACCTGCCATCCCAGCTACTCGGAGCCTAGGGCAGGAGGACCCCAGGTTCAAGGGCAGCCTGGGCAACTTGGCAAAACCCTGCATCAAAATAAATAAAAGCGGCTGGGGATGTGGCTCCGTGGTAGAGTACCTAGGTTCAGTCCCCAGCCCCAAACTCCCCGCTGCAGAACATGACGCACACACCCAGCCCCGGGCACCCTGGATAGGTCACTGCTTCGCGGACAAGGGAAGGGACATCACCAACATCTGGCATTGGGCTGGTGCTGCTGCGCCCCATCTGTGTCCTCCATGCTCCGAGGCTGCCCTCTGCTCTGGGGCACGATGGCCTGAAATCCACATTCCTGGGTCCCTCCTTGGACCCTGTATCAGGATCTCAGGGAGGAGGGGCCAAGAATCTGCATTTAACCAACTTCCAGAAGATTCCGATCAGCAGACACCTGGGAAAGCATCAGAATATCAGCCCTGAAATCCAACCCGAGGGGTAGGAGCCAGGCGAAGGGAGTGCCCGGGCCTCAGGAGCCCACGGCCCCCCCGGGGGAAGGGACTTCTGAGGAGCAGACACCCATCGGGCCCTCACGTACACTTTTTTTTTTTTTAATTTTTTTAGTTGTAGTTGGACACAGTACCTTTATTTTTATGTGGTGCTGAGGATCGAACCAGGGCCTCACATGTGCTCTACCGCTGAGCCCCAGCCCCAGCCCCAACATAGGCTAAGTTTCAACTGATGTACACTCTGGACCTTCTCCCTGTGCCCACCAGGATGGGTCAGGGCCATCTCAGGACACCACATTTTTCATGAGAGAAAGAGGCTCCCTGATCCTCCAGAGAGATTTTTTTCCTGCCGTCTGAATTGCATTTGTGGAAGGGGTCATTGATTTGCTTCCCCATTTTTTATGAATCCAAGACAAACCACAATGGAGCCGGGCCTCTGATCTGGGGGACGAGGCCACAGTGAGGAGCACAGAGCCCCGGCCTGCTGTCGGCTTCCTCGGGTGCCCAGAGCACTTAGGGGAAGTGCAGGGCCCAAGGTGCCGGGGAGGAAGCCCAGGGTCTGGAGGGGCAGGATGGATACCTCCCTGGGGCCTGCAGGCCCAGGACCGTGCGCCAAGCCTCCCGCCAAGCACAGGTCCAGGCTGTCAGAGCCAGAGAACGTGACCTCCTGAGTCCCATGGCCATCGAGACCAGAAGAGGGACCCAGAGCAGCCATCCCAGTTAGGACCCCTCCAGGCCCCCAGCTCCAGGTGGCTCTGGGGGTCTGACATCAGGAGGCCTGAACCCTTCCTGTGGCTACGACCCCTAGGCAGGAAGGGTGTGAGCAGACCCTCCTGATTTCTCCATGTCCCCGCTGTCCCAACAGCTGGCGTTCCTGGGGCAGCCTTCCCTGGTGTCTCCTGCAGAGGCCACACAGCGGAAGTGCAGCAGGGTCTCCGTCTCCCTTCTCCGAGGCAGAGATGCTGGCCCCAGCCCCTGGTTTCCTGGCTGCCTGGGCCACCTAGGACAGCACTGAGCCAGCTCTGGGGGTACCCTGGCCCAGGGAAGCCCCTGCCTCTAGGGACAAGCGGAGCCTGGGAAGAAGGACCCTGGGCAGGGGGCAGGCTCTGCCCCGACCCCTGGTCACAGCCTCCTCTGGGATCCAACAGACCCCTGCTGCTGTGGCTCCAGGTCCCCCTGGTCGGTCCCCAGGCTATGCGCTCCAGCCCCAGGATTTCTTCCCCAAAAGCCCAACCTCCCTTCAGCCACTTCCTCAAGTGACCCCTCCCGCATACTGTTCCCCCTGACCTGGACCCCGTGTCCAGGCGAGTGCCAAGGCCAATGGAAGCCAGCCTGGGCCAGGTCCCCAGGACACCCTCTCCCACGGGGGAGGGGCGCTGGTGCGTTTTGACAGTGGACAGCTGTGATCCCGCTCCTACCCGTCTTCAGTCCTGCACCCCCAGGGGCCGCACAGCTGGGAGCCAGCCCGGGCCAGCGGGGTCTCAGTGACATCAGGGGCTGGAAAGCGCCAGGTCCGACTCCGCCCGGGGTGGCGTCCAGGTGGGGCGCCCAGCCCGCCCCTTAAGGAGACCCCACGGGAGCGCACGAGGGTTTCTTCCAAAGGCCGGCGGCCAGCGGGGTCCTGCAGGGAGAGCAGACGGCGAGCCCCGCTGCCCCGCGCCCTGCACGTCCAGCCGGCGCCCGGGCGCGCGGGACCACAGCTCCCGAGACGCGCTCCTCTCCGCGCCGCCCCGCGGCCTTCTGGGGACCGTAGTTCTCAGGGGGTGGGGTGGGGACACCGGCGCCGCCGCGACAGGGCGGGGCTGAGGGCGCGCCCGCCTGGTGGAGTGAGCACCGAGGAGGAGCTGGTCTCTAGGGGGACAGACACAGGTGGACCCCGCTCCTGTCTTCGCTGGACACAAGGTCCAGGCGGAAGACCGACCTGAGACCTTTGGTGGATCCAACTTGTCCTTGCTTGAGGAGTAGAGCTACAGGGTGACCGGGAAAGTGGCCACCATGAAAGACACCGGGCAGGGGCAGATGCGGGCGGGGTAGGCAGAAAGGGACTGGAAGCTTTCAAAGGGTGGATTTGAAGGGCGAGGGGGACAGTCCAGACCCACCCCCTGGTCATCCCACTAGAGCAACAGCAGGCCCGTGGGCCAGGTTGGATCCCAGAACCAAGAAAAAGAACAGGAAGGAAAATTTGGCCCAGGGAGAGGAGGGGACTTGTCCGAAGTCACACAGTGAATCAAGAAGGCGGCCCAGGAGTCGGGCTCGAAGGCTGGACTCCCGAGGGCAGGGCCCGTCCTGTGTCAGCCAGGAGCGCCTGCACGGCCGCCCAGCCAGCCCGGCGCCTGGCGTGTGAGGGGGACAGCCGGGTCCCCATGTCCCGCAGGCCAGAGGCTGGTGGCTCACACGCTGCCTGGAGAGGCCGGAAACAGCACCCACTCCCTGGGCCCCCAAGACCTTCAAATCAGGGCTAAGAGAATGGCCGCTCTACCTGAGCAAAGGGGAGGCCCAGCCAGGGCCCAGAGCCCTCCCTCCAGGTGCAGTGGCCGGTGGCATCAGGGCCACCTTAGGCAAAGGTCCCCAGGAGCCTGTTTCCCCATCCATGAAGGGAGGGCTCTGTGACCTCCCTGGGGACAGGGTCAGTTCTAGCAGGAAAACCAAAGACGGTGGATGGACACGCGTGGGCATTCTACAGGCCAGGAGGAGCCAGGGGGCCACTTCCTGCTCCGCGCCCTGATGCTAGGCGAGGGACAGCCAGGAACCATGTGTGGCCAGCCAGCGTAGGGGCTGCCAGGGCTGGAGGAGGGCAGAGGAGAGAGGCCGGGCTGGAGGCCCTTCTTGGAGCCTGGTCACGTCTTAAGTGAGCCTTGAACGCTTTGGTGGCTTGTCACAGGTTCTCAGTTTAAATAGCAGAGCTCTGGCACCAATCTGCCCACGTCACCCTCTGACAAGCTCTCTGGTCCCCCAGGTGAAGTCCTGGTGGACGCCGTGCGTTCCCTGCTCCATTCCATCCTCCACTAGAGAGACCAGCAAAGTCTCAAGGCTTGTTTTTCAACCTTCCTGGCAGATGGAGGCAGCCGCGTAATCTGAATCTAGCCAACGGGACACAACGAAACCCCGGCGAGGAAATTGTCTTTCTGAATAGAAATGGGCTCTGGCCAGGACAAGGCCCCTGGACCTTTGGCTCTTTGGCCTTTTGCTCCTTCCCCTTGTTCCTGCCTGGCACATGGACATGAGAGCTGGAGGTGTAGCAGCTGCACTGTGACCATGAGGCAGCAAATGTGAAGGGAGAAGTCCTCCACATTTGAAGACAATAAAAAAGAAGAAAGTGCCACAGTGCCTGGTGACATCTATAGGTCACTACATGAGCTCCCAACTGCCCACCTCAGGCTTAGTGTTCATTAAGTCAAAATCTGCAGTTTAAACCACTGTAATAGTGTTTTTTTGTTTTGTTTTTTTGCAATCAATGCAGTGGTGACAGTACACAGCCGTGAGTGAGTGACCCCTGCTAACTCATAGCCTGTGGCTCTCCTTAGGGCTCACTGTGCTCCTGTCACTGCACTGACCTCTTTTGGTTCCTTGACCACACTGAGCTCATTCCTGCCTCAGGGCCTTTGCACTGCTTGTATCTACTAATGGCTGGCTCCTTTTCATCCTTCCAGCCTCTACTTAAATGCCACCTCCTCAGAAAGGCCTGCCCCGCCCACTGCAGGAGCGGAGAGCATCCCCAGGCACCTCTGCCCACCACCGCCCACCACCACCCTCTCACCACCTCCCTGTCACCGTCAGTGACATTTTTCATACTTATTTCTTCATTTGTTTATTTACCAAATGTGAGCTCCAGGGGGCACTGGGGGTTGGCCTGTGCCTTGCCCTGTATCCCTAGCGCGTGGCACAGAGTAGGCAGGCAGCCAAGGTCTCTCTGCCCTGTGCTGGCTCCCCCTCTGCCTGGAGCTGGGGAGTCTGGTACCTGTGCCCGGCTCTGGGCACGGCTCCTCCCCCCCAGGAGTTGGCACCTTCACCTCTTAGTGCCGCCCCCCAGCCCTGGCCAGCGCCCGCACAGTAGGTGCTTGCTGAATGAGTGACTGACAGGACGATCGGGCAGAGGCAGGGACCCCCAAGGCCATCCCTTCCCACGGCGCGTCCCTGCTGCAGGGACAGGAACCTACTGGAGGCCTCTAGCCGCCTTCAGACCCCCCGCTCTGAGCAGAGCCGGCCGCGTGGCTCCGCGGAGCAGCCTTGCTGCCATCCCGGGGTCGGGGGCGTCCCCAGCTAGGCCTGGCCCTCCCTGCGCCCCATCCTCGTGCCCCGCGCCCTGGGCCCGCGTGGCGCTGTCTTCAAAGCCCTTTCTCCACGGGGCTCAGCGGCCAGCCGCCCCTGCCCCGCCGGCTGCTGGCCTCTGGTCACAGGCTGCAGTTTCCACGGAGGGGACAGCGCACGGCCCAGATCACTGTCTCAGGAGGGGGACACCGCGCTGCCCCAAGGACACTGGCCAGGCGGGGCCTCCAGCCTGTCCCCTGCCCTGCGTCTCTCCCTCGACCCTCTGCCTTCTTGCCCCCGGAATGTCCCCTCCTCACCCCGGGGAGCCAGGCCAGGGGCCTCCTGAGGGAGGCTGGCCTGGACGAGGGGCGTCACCCTGGGGACCGACAGACCCGGTTCCGATCCCAGACCCGCCGACAGGCTCTGGGCCTCGGCCGAGCTGGACTCCGGCCCCTGGGGGCAGCACGTGCTCAGCACAGCAGGACTCGCGGGGTCCCCGGGCCCACGGGGGTCTTGCCACCCGCAGCAGGTGCACGTCCAGGAGGGGACAGGCCCAGACGCCAGGGAGCCCTCACGGTGGGAGAGGCTGGCGGCCTCCCCCAGAGAGGGCTGGGCCCCCGCTGCCCCAGGCCCTGGACAGAGGGAGGGGACCTCCGCAGCCCAAGGGCTTGTGCTGAATGAACTCCGCTGTCCCCAGAGTCCCCTCAAATACGCAGCCCCGACTGCACTGCCCTGCGCCCCGCCAGGGAGAGCCGGGGTCTCTCAGGACACCTACCAGGGGTGGCGGCAGGTCAGGGGAGACAGGCCCCCAGTGCGGCTCCCTGCAGGCAGGAACCCCGCCCGTTCCAGGGTGAGAGCACTGCTGGTGAGCCAGACGACCAGGCATCCCCCCCTCCTCCAGGGGGAAATGTGCCCAGGTGAAAATATGCCCCTCCCAGGCTCCTTTGCAGCTAGGGGGGCCACTTGGCCCAATGCTGACCCTGAGATGAAATCAGGGGTTTTCTGCTGGGAACTGAGCCAGGAAAACAACTGTTTTTCTGATAAAAATAGGAACTTACCTGGCAGGGCCCTTTTGTGGTTTGCTCTTCACCCTTCCCTGGTTTCCTCCCCAATTTTACTGCTTGGAATGCTGTCATGATACCTGGCGTGGAAGCAGCCATTTTGTGTCATAAGGATGAAGACCACATGTTGGGGAGGCCAGAAGGACATCACTGCAGCCCCGACGGTGTGTACTTCCTGTTTAAGTCATCATGGTGGGGCCGGGGATGTGGCTCAAGTGGTAGTGTGCTCACCTGGCATGCGGGAGGCACTGGGTTTGATCCTCAGCACCACATAAAACTAAAATAAAGATATCATGTCCACTTAAAACTAAAAAATAAAAAAAAAAATTTAAAAGTCATCATGGTTGGGTTTCTGTGACTTGCTGCTAACTGCAAATCTTGACTCATCAGCCGGCTTCCTCAGGGACTTCCCAGATGTCCAGCAGAAGAGCCAACCCAGAGCAGCTGCAATAAACACCGAGTGGAAGAGTGAACGGATGGACGGGGAGACCCTGAGACTCCAGGACCTGAACAGCAGATTCAGCCCAAAAGGAAGGCGTGTCCAACAAGTCCGTCTGACCCAGGAGACCTGGATTCCTCCCAGGGCCACGCTGTGTGGCTCCAGGTGAGCTCCTTCCCCTCTCTGAGCCTCAGGTATATGGAACTTGGAGGTCTTTAAGGTGGGTCTGGCCAGAAGAAGGAAGCTCCTCTCACCTCCAGATTTGGGCTCCTGGAGAGGACAGTGGGTGTCCTCTGGGCAGAACCAGCATCGGTTGTGCTGCTGGACCAAGAACGTCCTGTCACCTCTGAGTCTCATGCCACCCAGGAGAGCGGGGCACTCTTATTGTCCCTATTTAACAAGTGAGAAGACTGTGACTTGGGCGTCTTAAACACCCTGGCCTGACATGTAGGTGAGGTGCGTCGCCCGGTCACTGGGCGGGGGGCGGCAAGAGGTAGAAGGCTTTTCCCTGGAGCCCAAGGGAGAATGCGAGGGGCAGTCCGGACCCTGAACCCAGGAAGAGTGGCCGTGGGCAGGGGCAGGTCGGCGTGGACAGGGAGGTGGCGTGGAGAGGCACCGTGTTGCCTGAGAAGAGACGTTCAGAGTCACAGAGGCGGAGACAGGGAGTGTCTGTCGGGCATATCCAGGAAGGCTTCCTGGAGGAAGCAGCCCTGGAAGGGGGCATTCTGAGGTGGTGGGAATGGGGAGGGGACTGTCCTCCAGCCGTGGAGAACCCTAGGAAGGCTGAGGCCCCGCCACGCTCTCCCGGAGTGTGGGGAAGACAGTGGAGGCAGCTGGCGCTGGACTCCCCCCCATCAGACTGAGCCCCTCTGTGCCTGGCACAGGCTGAGCGCTTGGGAGGCAGGAGGGAGGCCAGGAGACGGGTGAGCTGGGGGTGGGCAGGGCTCTCTGAGGGCCCGCAAGGCACTCGGACGGCTCTGTGGTGGGCTCACCTGTTGTGTCTCTACCTGCTGCCCCGGGTGGCGGAGGTCCAGCTGGAAGGAGGGGAGGGGCGTGTGGCTTGGAGCTGCGGGTCAGGTGACCTGCCTCCCTCCTGGAGGCCTGACGGAGGAGCCCTGGGTTCCGAGGGCAGTTTGAGGGCCGCTGGCTTGGCATCTGCAGGTCTCAGTTTCCTTATGTGGAGTGTGGGGCAGGGGTCTCACCCCCTGGCACAGTCAAGAAAGGGTGAGGTGGAGCCTGGGGCTGAGCCCAGCCGGTGACCGTCATCCACCGACATCTAACCAGGAGTCCCCGGTTACTGCTAATGGCCAGAGACCACAGCCAGAGGATCATCCCATTTGTGAAAAGCTCATTGGGACCAAAGCCTTTCAGCATCTCCCAGGTCAATTTTAAAATGCAAACTTTTATCAACCAAGAGGGAAGCTGAATGAGTCGTTAGCCCAGGGGCAAGGGGGCAAGGGAAGAGACCCCAACACCAAACCCTCCCCCCACCCCCAGACCTACCCACGCAGCAGCAGTCAGGTACTGATTAATGTGTCTGCGGGATGAGTTTGATCTCACCCTGCAGGAGACCGGCAAAACCCAGTCTCTCCAGAAGGGCCCCAAGTCACCAGTGGAAGCAGACACGGGCTCGGCTGGACTTAGGGAATTTTCTCTTTAGGCAAGTGTACCCCAATTTTCAATCATTTTTATATGATACCAAGGAGCCGGCAGGCATATTACGTTTACCTGGATGACAAGGTCATTGCAGGCATTTGGAGCTATTGAACACTTGCACTCTACAAAAGAATGATCCAGAGAATTTGTAAATAACACACATACGAGAGGACTCAGAAAAATTCAGCAAGGCTAGGCGCAGTGGTGCACGCCTGTAATCCCAGTGGCTCAAGAGGCTGAGGCAGGAGGATGGCGAGTTTCAAGTCAGCCTCAGCAAAAGCAAGGAGCTAAGCAACTCAGTGAGACCCTGTCTCTAAATAAAACACAAAATAGGGCTGGAGATGTGGCTCAGTGGTCGAGTGCCAAGTTCAATCCCTGGTTACCCCACCCCCCAAAAAAGATAAACTCAGTAAGTTCCAAAGTAAAGCACATTCCCAACACAGGGAAATGAAATATTAAAATTCATAGCTCAGGAATTATTTTTAGAAATCAGACTTGGTGGAAATTTGAAAACTTTCTTCCATATGACTCTTGAGATCAAAAAAAGGGAATGCAAAAGGAAATTCTGTGCTAATTAGATGTTTCGTGCTATTTCAATGTTAGGTAAAACGAGAAGATTGTACACTACAACTTGAGGATGCAGCCAAGGCAGTACTCAAAGGCAAGTTCATATCCACAAATACACCTAAAAAGAATAAAGTGACTGAGAGATTCTTTTAGCCAGAAAGTTGGCTTTTTCACTAAACAGCCCTTAGTAAAGTAGAAATTTCTAAGACTATCTAGTTGTCTAAGTTTCCTTAAAAGTCATAAAATAGAAAAATTGTTAATACATGGTTTTCCCTCCTAAAACTCTCCATCTCCAAACATGAATATGATGATGGAATTTTACAACTAGTCACAGATGCATCAGTAAGTAATAGTCCCCTACTTATAGTGGTTCCACTTAATAATTTTTTGACTCCCCACCGGTGCGAAAGCAATATGTACTTAGTAGAAACTGTACTTTAAAATTTGAATTTTGAGGGCTGGGGCTGTGGCTCAGTGGTAGAGTGCTTGCCTAGCATGTGTGAGGCACTGGGTTCGATTCTCAGCATCATATAAAAATAAATAAATAAAATACAGGTCCATTTGCAACTAAAAAGTATTTAATTTTTTTTTTAATTTCGTGCTTTTCCTGGGCTACTGATACACCGTACCATAATGCCTTGTGATGCTGGGCAGCTACAGTGAGCTGCAGCTCCCGTGCTCAGCCATGAGATCACAAGGAGAAAAAGCCTAATACAGTGCTACGTACAGTGTGCCACACTATGACATTTGGTAGATTAGATGTTTTAAATTCGTTTTTTGCTAAGTGATACTTTCCATTTACCGTGGGTTTATCAGACCCTGATTCTACCTTCATCCAAGGGGCCGTCAGGATCGCTGTCTCCGTTAGATACAGAAGGCGAGCTAGGAAAGGCCTGGGCCCCCTCCGGGTTCCCTCCTGGTTCCCTTCCCATTCCTGGACTCGTTTCCCTGAAGTCTCCCGATGCGTACTGGAGAGAGGATCTAAGGAGGCCAAGATTCTAGGCCCTGCTCTTCTCCTTCTAGGTCTGTGGCCGTAAGTCACTTCACGTCGATGGAGCGGTCAGCTTCTGCCCTGACTATGCCGTCCTCCAAGCAAACAGCCCTGGACGCTCAGAACTTCCCACAGAGGCCTCTCTTCTCCCTGGTCCACAGCTGGACTGCGATTTGGCTGGCGACGCTTCGCTCTCCCCAGTCACCTGGCTTCAGGTGTGGATGGGTGGAACCTGTCTCCACGCTGTGGGTTGAGCTCCAGTCTGCACAAGGTCTCCGCTTCCTCTGGGACCAGAAGCTCAGTAGGGTATTTTGTCATGACAGACCACAAATGTGGCCGAGGACAAAAGAAACCACAATAATCTCCAAGGACTCCTCTTAATAGGTACATGAGCCCTCTACCCACATGGCATTGGTCAAAACAATTCATATGGCCAAGGCCAAAGTCAGTGGGATGGGAAAATTTTTTTTCTGCCCCGGAAAAATGGAAAAATGTTGAACAGTAATCCAAGGAGAGTTCCTACACAGAGGAACCTAAGGGTACCTGCACCCTGTGATGGTTGACTGCATGCATGGGTCACAGCCACTGCCCAGCCAAAGCAATACTCCAAGGCAAATTCATATCCACAAATACGCCTGGAAGGTTTTAATACCTACGAAAGCAGTCTATTCTTTTAATAGAAAGCTGACTTCCTCATTTAGTAGCTCTCAGCCAATGCCACGGAATCCTCGGGGCTGTTCCTTGACTGAGAAGAGCTGGATCCTGCGTCAGGAAGTTCTCCACAAAACCCACCTTCGGTGGTACACATCCCTGTTCACACACAGCAGATACAGATTGCCGAAGCCCCACGAATACGTTCGTGACAAGGAGCCCCGGGACCGTCCTGTGCCACAAGCACAGCTGACGTCATGACTTTTATCCGCTGCCTTGTCAGCCCTGTTGGAATCGGGTTTGTTCTGGCCCAAGACCAGCTGGTGTGTGTGCTCGCCCAGAACCCCAGACAAGGGGGCCTCACAGATTTGTTCTCCAGGTGCGTCTCGAGACCACTCCCCACGGGCCCGTTCAGGAGACCCTGGGTGCAGGAGAGCAGAGCTGTTCGAATTTGGCTTCTGGGAAGGAAAAGACAGGGGCTCCAACTCCAGCTGCTGCTTTCTGACTTTGTGAATCCTCCATGCACCAAGCTCCCCCACCTGGGAAACGGGTCCATGACGGCACCCCGCGACTGGGGTTCACGCTTCTCCACAAGGGTCTCTAGAAGAGCTCTGGTCTGCAGAATGGGCACCATGCAAACCCTTGATGGGTGTTTGAAAAGCCCCGTGCCTTGAAGCCTGGGCACACGGCCCAGTGAGCACTCAGTTCTCAATAAAAAATGGTCCCCTTTCCCTTCTCTAAGCCCCTGAAATACTGAGTAGGCTGCCTTAACCAACCTACATGTCACCAGCTGTGGAATACGGAGATATGTTGTGTGACATGCCTGCCTATAAATGTTCACTGGTCTAAAAACCCAGCCCTTCTCAAATCTAAGAGGTCAGATATGGAATAGACTAAATCCAGTGTATGAGGCTACAGATGAGAGATCAGGCCTTGGTATAACTCATTGGTTGATCGCACGCCCAGATAAGAACATTTTAGTTTATTTTTGCATCTAAAAATCAGTCGAACCTCCTCTTGTGCATTCTTCAAGGCTTTTGTGCCTACCACAAAGCTGTAGAGTCCCTGAAGTGGGTCATCCGCCTGCTGAGCACATCTGAGGACTACATTTCCCAATCTCCCTTGCACCTATGTGCTTCATGTGACTCACTGCTGGCCAATGAGAGGGAGGAATGCTAATGAAGGCATCACAGTAACACATCTGTGTTTACTATCTACAGACCTTCTTGCCTCCTCTGTCTGCCCTCTGGGTTGGTAAAACCACACGGTGAGAGGATCCTGGAGCTGGGGGACAGGGTTTGATCTACATGGAATTGTAGCATGAGAAGAAAACACACTAAGAAAACACACCAACCTCTAAGACTTGGGGCATTATTTGTTACTGCGGCAAAGCATAGTCAACTCTCACAGACGTTTATAAAAATCACTGCCTTTTGTGGGGCGGGGGGACAGAGGGATTGAACCCAGAGACCCTTAACCACTGAGCCACATCCCTGGCCCTTATTTGCTTGTTTGTTTGTTGGAGACAGGGTCTCACTAAGTTGCTCCCAACTTGCCATCCTCTGGCCTCAGCCTCCCAAGTGGCTGGGATGACAGGCGGGTGTGGCCGCACCCAGCTCACTGTCCTTTCCTTCTGAAAGAAGCAGTGAGTCTAACCATGTTCTTGGAACCTCAGGAAGCCAGGACCTGAGGAAGGGAGATGAGGCTCCCTTCAGGCGGGGCCATGGCAGGTGACCCTGTGGGAGCAGCCAGACGCAGAGCGCTGGACAGTGAGCCCCTGCTGCAGAGGTGAACCCCAGCAGCAGAGAAGCCTCGCTGCTTCCCCGACGTCCACCAACCCTGGCCCCCGAGCCCAGAGGCCACCTTCTACCCGGTACTGAGGAGGCACCGGGAGCCACCATGTTACCACATCCTGAGGTCAGTTCTGGGGAAAAGTAGTGCCCACCTCACTCCACAGACCACCAGGCTCTTCTCGGTAAGCCTCTCCCACTCTCTCCCACCCCTCTCAGCCCTTTTGTGTCACCCCTGGGTTCCCTATCTACACCCTCCTGAGGCCAGGGCTGTGGCTTTGGGAGGCCAAGTAGCTGGGGCGTGGGGGTGTGGCTTAGAGGCCGGGGGTGTCACCCACAGGAGAGCGCCACAGCCCAGCCTGGGGCGTGTTCCTGCCTCTGAGCCTGTCTCCTCATCAGTATGGCAAAGGCCGCGAGGGCACCTGAGCCCCCTGAGGGGCCCGGGGGGGCCCTGCCTGCTGCCCCTGCCCAGCACCAGGTCCAGAACGGAAATTCTACTCGGCCCCTTTTTTGCTTTTTAATTAAACAAGATTGGGAAGGAGCTCCGGGGACAGCTGAGGACGACCCAGGGCCCAGGCCCTGCCGGCCGCAGCCTCTATCAGCAGGGCGCGCTCAGACTTGAGAAATAGGTTTTGAGCTCTCAAACAAAAACAGAAACTCTGCTTTGTTCTGGGGAGTCACATTAAAATTCAAATTGTGGGGAGCGGGAGACGGGGAGCCCCAGCCTCTGCAGACTGCGGGAGGGTTCTGGCCCCAGAGGCGCGCAGCGGGACGCCTGGAGAGGACCTGCCCAGGGGAGGACTGGGGACCCTCTGCCGCTGCCCTCCTCCGGCTTCCTTTGCCACCCTCATGCAGACTTGTTTATTTTTCTGCTTACTTCCTTTTCCCATCTGGAAAGCAGGAAAGGGCTAAGAGGGCAGGACCGCCATGCTCCAGGGTTCCACCCCAGCACTGCAGAAAATGATCCCTAGATAAATAAATAAATAAATAGGACATCTCTCTCCAGCTCGCACCACAGGCTCTTACCGCTGGCGGCCGAGGCACGCGTGTTCCCTGATTCAGAGCTTCCCTTTTAGGGTCTCAGTTTACTCAAATGGGGGTTATAGAACTACCCACCTGGCTTGATCGTTTTGAGGATTAATGAAAGATAACTCGCGTTCAAGCGAGTCCCGGTACAGTGGTGTCTGAGTAGGGAGTTGTGGGGGGCAGGCAGTGCAGTCACCGGCCCCCACGGTGCAAATGAAAAATAAAATTCTAAGATTCAGTTCCTAAGATCCAAAGAGCTTCTCACTCCTTAGAAACTCCCAGTGGAGCCAGCGAGGGGACAAAGGTCTGCACTAAGTGAGTTATAAAAACAACTCCAAGCCAGGGACTGCAGAGCTGCCCCCCACCCACCCACTCCTTGCACACACCCACCCAGGCTGCCTAGGATTAACCCCGGCCTGCCCAGCTGTGCAGCTTCAGGAAGGATTTGGAGAAAGGAGAGGAGGGAGGGAAGTTTCCTGCTTTGTGTGCCACTGATCCAGTGCTCCTCCTAGTCACCTGATGCTCAGAGCACCTCCTGGAGGACGGTGACCATAGAGCCCAAGGGAGGCCATGCACACGACCCAGGGATGACGCCCATCAGGGGCTGATATCCCTTCTCCTGGCCCCCTGCCCCCCTCTCTGTTAGACCACCCAGATGTCCAAAGCACTGAGCAGCTCCTCCATCCTCCACTCCAGCAAACTTGCCATAAAGACTCCTGCTAAGCCCTTGGCAGACATCACTAATCAACTGGGGCACATGTTAGATCCCAGAGCTCCTGGCAGATGCTACCAGTTGATCAGACCTGGCCCAGAAGATAAAAAGGCTCCCCAGCCCAACTCTGGGCAGTGAGACATGTGTGGCATCTCCCTGCAGCTTGGCCAGCCCTCAGCCCATGAATGAATGAGGGAATGAGTGAGCAGATGTACGCCCAACAATGCCAGGAGCCCAGAGACCTAGACCAAGGGGTATCTTCAGTCTACACAACTCCATCTACGAGTTCAGAACCACACAGGAACCCCCACCTGGGCCAGTGTCAGGGTGTGGTCCTGCAGGACTGGGGGAAAGGGCTGCCCTGGATCTGGGACCCAGCCTTGCTCCCGGTGCCCACTGGCCACAGGCCTTCCTGAGATGCAGCCCAGAGCTCCCACATCCCAGCCCCAATGGCCTCCCTGCCTCAGAAGGGACTCAACAGTTGACCCTGCGCTGGTCAAAGCCCAGGTGTCAGTCCTCCCACAGCAATTCACACTCAACCAAAGAGACAGGACATTGGGGCAGTTAGAGGCTGAACTGGGAAGCAGGACATCTGAATTCCAGTTCTAGCTCCTGGCCAGTTCTCTAAGGTCTCTGGACCTCAGTTTACCCATCTGGAAATTGGGGAGAGGGAAGCCTGGTCTCTAGGGCCCTTCTAACACTAGCAATGCCTTCTGCACAGTTGTGTTCATTGATTCACTTATTCCACAAGCATTTATTGAGTACCTACTGTGTACCGGGCCCTTTGCTGAGCCCCTTGCTGATCTCTGCCAGAAGGCCCTCCCCCTCCTTGGTCTCCAGTCTCCAGGTCTTGGCTCCCCACAGGAAGCTTCCTGGGCCAGCTCTGGGGTCCCTCCCGCCCCCTCCAGGTCCAGGCAGTGCTTCTAATCAGGCTTATCACTCCACATTGTTCATCTATCTATCCTGTCTCTTTCCCGGGGAACTGTGACTTTCCATCTTGTTCCCTCGCCCATTTTCAGGGACTCCAGAGGAGGGTTCTGGAAACATTTCCCTGGTGAACAAACACATGAATGCATGGGTAAAGCCCAGGTCTCTCCCCCTCCTCCCAACACGAAGCCCCCACTTCAGCACTTTGCTTCTGCTCCTGTCCCCAAACCAGTCCCTGGGAGCCACTGGGCGAAACCCAACCTTCCCAGACACACCACGGCCCCAAGCCTGGGTGACCAGAAGGTGGCCACAGGTATCTGTGCACTTGAAGGATCTCCTGGCTCTGAGGTGGGGCTGACACCCCCTGGGGCTTGACGGGAGCCCAGGTCCCCAGCAGTCCCCGCGCCCTGCTCCATGCTGTCCCAGCAGACACTCGGTAAATACTGGGCCATTAATTAACTTCCTCCGGGAGCAGTGACTCAGGCCAGACCTCCCAGCTCCAGGGGGAAAGGTGAGCATCCCAAACTTGTGCAGGTGCCCAGACAAAAAAGCCAGCCCTTCATCTCGAAAAGCCTCATCACCCTCTTGACAGGGTACAGATGGAGGGCTGCGCCCCACTGTGTGCACACAGACCCCCCAGCGGCGCCCTCCCTGAACACGGTGCACACAAACAGGGGAGCGACTCGCCCAGCCAATGAGCACGTGGGGTTCCTGCGGGGAGCCCTAGCCGCACCCTCCCAGCCCCCCACGCAGCCTGCTGTCCTATTGGCTCCTTTGGTGAGCTGCGAGAGCTCCCCTGCCCAGGCCACCCCAAAAAAGATCAAGAGGTTTTATCAAGCTGGACAAGGGCTTAGCCCTCCCTGCTGGCCACCTGTGGATTCCCTGGGAGAGGCCACGGGAAGAGCAGGGCTGAGAAGGAGCAGACCGACCACTGCTCAGCGGGCCCCAGGGAATGCAAGGCCCTAAGGAGCTCCAAACTGGCTTCACGACAGTGGATGGACCAGAGATTGGGAAGTACCAAGCCTGGCCCCCTGCCCACTATCCACTCCCACCCCACCCCGTCCTCTAGGTGCACCCGCAGACTCAGGTTGTGGGGTACAGCTCCAAGAATGGATGACAGAGGACTGAGCTCTGACTCCTGCTTCTGTGGGGCTCCGGCAGGCCTGGCCTCACAGCAGGTGGTTGGGGGGCCAACAATCAAGGGCACATTCACCAAGAGCTGAGCCCAGAGAACCAGGCTCAGCTCCACTCACAACAGAAGCTGACTTTCAGGAACCTGCTGACATGGGTTCAAATCCTAACAACTCCAACTAAAACTGTCTTACTGTTCCCAGTAAACACTGGGCAAGAACAGAGGGAAGGCCACACTACCTCCCGGGTCCCAGGCTTGTCTGTGGCAGGCCCATGTCCCTGGCTGTAAGACGGACAAAAGTTACAGATTCTCTCCACATGCTGGTGACATCTCAAAGGTGAACTTCAAACATAAATAATGAAGCATTTGTGTGTCTTTGAAATGGGATTTAAAGAAATATAGGGCAGTGTGGTTTTATTCTTACAGGTATCACCACGTGAGCAGGTTCCCCAGCCCTGGGTGTCCCTGTCACCAGATCACCACTCAGAAGTAAATAAAATGTGCTTGCTCGGCAATTCCCCTATAAGTTAATCCTGGCTTCTCTGGGAATGGCGGAGAGAGGTGCTGCTGGTCCCTGGGGTCTTGGACCAGTTTGAGAATGACCTCAGAAGGCATGGGAAGGACAGGGCACTGCGCCCAGAGCTCCGCAGTCTTAGGCAAATTCCTTACATTGTCAGTGTCCAAGTTTCCTCATCTGAAAAATGGGCAAACACCCTGACTTTTTTTTTCCACTCTTGACACCTGGCACTGAGAATGTGCTGGAGAATTGTTTGAAGAAACAAACTGTGAGAATTCTTAGGGTTAAAAGGAGACCCCGAGACTGCAGGATGGGCTGACTGGGTCTCTTGACTCTCACCTAGGGACAAAGAATGTACTGAGGAGGGAGCAAGGAACAAAGAGAGCCAGAAGAACCTCAAGTAGGATGTGAAACAACAGGAAGTGGCCTCCCCTACCCCAGCCCCAACCTCTCTCAGGACAGGTCCTTCTTACCTCTCCTGGTCTCTGAGGACCAAGTTCACCCACTTCCGGACCCCTGCTCAGGTAAGGAGAGAGCCTCAGGAGCTGCCATGCAGCCCGGATCTGGCACCAGTCACCCCACTGCCCCTCAGGCCTAGAGCCGCCAGAACCCGCTGCCCTGTCCCTCTCTTCTCTGTCGCTGTCGCCAGCTGGGAGATGGTGGACCATGGATAGCTCAGGATATGAAGGAAAACAGTCCCCAAAACTTGTCAGTGAGTTCCTCTGCCTTGGGGACACATGAGGGTCTGGAGCTCAGGGTCCTGGTCCCTGTCTTAGCTCTGTCCCCAGGAACTAGGTGCCTCCCGAGTCATTGCACACCTCCAACCTCAGGCCCCTCCCCAACAATAAAGGCCTTTCTGGAAAGGGCCTGCTCCATAGAAGGCAGGCACAGAAGAATCGTCCCTATTGTCATTAGTTAGACAGAAGAGAAGCTCAGGGTCCTCTCAGAACCTGGGCCCTGGGCCGCAGGCAGGTCCTCAGCTCCCTGGGGCGGGCCTGGGTGCTTCTCCATCCGAGATCAAAATTCACCATCCTTGGGTTTCCCCCATCAGTGTCTGAGTTGAGGTGGCTGGGCATTGCGCAGCATTCCCAAAGCCCTGGGCCCAAAGAGTCAGGAAGTCATTCTCGGAGGTGAAAGATACCTCCAAACCTCTCTCCCTCGAGAGGCCCCCAGTATCAAGCAGCGGCCCCACAAGCCTCTTGCAGAGACCTTGGCTTCCCCTGGTCACCTGGGGGCCGGCAGGTGAAAAAGAGAAGGCGCCCAGTGCCCGTCAGTTGGGGAGCCGCGCGCACCTGCCGCAGGTGAGGCCCAACCGTGCGGAAGGAGGAGGAGCCATGGTCGCTGCACTCAGATGAACGACCCCCAGCACCAGAAACCTAGGTAAGGAAGCTGCGGGCTCCTGCGTGGCAGCTGCGAAGCGACGCATGTTGCAGACCGCAACCCCGGCGGCTCCGAGTCCCGCGCAGTGCGGCGGCCCCAGGAGAACATTCGAGGCAGCGGCGGCGTTGGAGGCTCGGGGTCCGTTCGGTATTTGAATAGCACAAAGGAACCGCCTTGGTCTGATTGGCCAGCCGAGTGGCCCCGGGGCGGGCAGCGCCTGTCACTCGGGAGGCTCTGAGCACTTCTATTGGCTCATCAGGTGTGAGGCGGGGCTCGAGTGCTCAGCTAAATAGCTGGGGCCGGGGCCGGCAGAGGCTCATTGCTTTGGCGCCGTCTGGGGAGCGCGAGCCTGCGGGTGGCGCGCAGCGCATGGTGGTGGCTCCTTTCGGAGCGCAGCCGACCCGCTGACCTGGGCTCCGTTCCCCTGCCCGGCGCGCCCGGGCGACCTTCTTGAGACAGAAACAGCAGCAGCATTAGCAGCAGCGGCGGCGGCTGCTTTGCCGCCGCCGTCTCCGCGGGAGCATGGAGTGCGCCCTGGACGCCCAGAGCCTGATCAGCATCTCCCTGCGCAAGATCCACAGCTCCCGGACCCAGCGCGGCGGCATCAAGCTGCACAAGAACCTCCTGGTGTCCTACGTGCTCCGCAACGCGCGCCAGCTCTACCTGAGCGAGCGCTACGCCGAGCTTTACCGGCGCCAGCAGCAGCAGCAGCAGCAGCAACAGCAGCAGCCGCCCCACCACCAGCACCAGCACCTCGCGTACGCAGCGCCGGGCATGCCGGCCAGCGCGGCCGACTTCGGCTCGCTCCAACTTGGCGGCGGCGGGGACGCGGAGGCGCGTGAGCCGGTCGCCCGGCACCAGCTGCACCAGCTCCACCAGCTCCACCAGCTGCACCTCCAGCAGCAGCTGCACCAGCACCAGCACCCAGCGCCCAGGGGCTGCGCGGCGGCGGCGGCCGGGGCGCCCGCGGGCGGCGCGGGGGCGCTCTCGGAGCTGCCCGGGTGCGCCGCGCTCCAGCCGCCGCACGGCGCGCCCCACCGCGGGCAACCCTTGGAGCCGCTGCAGCCGGGTCCTGCGCCGCTACCGCTACCGCCGCCTGCGCCCGCCGCGCTCTGCCCGCGGGACCCTCGCGCCTCAGCCGCCTGCTCTGCGTCCTCCGCGCCCCCGGGGGCGGCCCCTCCGGCCGCCGCCGCCGCCTCCCCACCAGCCTCTCCGGCCCCCGCCTCTTCCCCTGGCTTCTACCGGGGCGCGTACCCGGCCCCCTCGGACTTCGGCGTTCACTGCAGCAGCCAGACCACCGTGCTGGACCTGGACACTCACGTGGTGACCACGGTGGAAAACGGCTACTTGCACCAGGACTGCTGCGCCTCCGCCCACTGCCCCTGCTGTGGCCAGGGCGCTCCGGGACCGGGCCTGGCGTCCGCCGCGGGCTGCAAGCGCAAGTATTACCCTGGCCAGGAGGAAGAGGACGACGACGAGGAGGACGCGGGCGACCTGGGGGCCGAGCCCCCCGGGGGCGCTGCGTTCGCCCCCTGCAAGCGCGCCCGCTTCGAGGACTTCTGTCCGGACTCGTCCCCGGACGCGTCCAACATCTCAAACTTGATCTCCATCTTTGGCTCGGGCTTCTCCGGGCTGGTGAGCCGACAGCCGGACTCCTCCGAGCAGCCGCCGCCGCTCAACGGGCAGCTGTGCGCCAAGCAGGCGCTCGCTAGTCTCGGCGCCTGGACTCGAGCCATTGTCGCCTTCTAGGGACCCCGGAGGGCACGGGGACCCGGGGGCCCCGCGGGGCTGGGGCCAGACAAAGACTCGGCCAAGGGGCGAGAGGAGGGAGCGAGCGGGCGCCTGGCCACTCGGGGCTGAGCTGGGGGCGACCAGGGGGAGGCAGCTGATGTTTTATAAATTGTAAAATAAAAAAAAGAAATCTAAATTCTTGGACTTTATTTTTGCAGAGAGAAAAGCGCCTATTTAAGTATGCTTTGTGTTTCTCCTACTCTTTTTTTCCCCTTCTTTTTATTGTAGTGATTGCAGTGGTGTTTAGCAAGGAGCCTGCCACGTGAGGGAGGGCTGCTGCCCGGAGGAGGTGCCGGGCAGCCGGGGGCGAGGCAGGGCGCCCGGGCCGCAGGGGCGCGCCGGGGGCGCAGCGCAGGAAGGTGCGGAGCCGGAGACGCTGATTCCAATCAGTTGTCAGACCCGGGAAGCCCGACGTTCCGCTCTCCTGAGTTCCTCCGTGGCGTGAGGAATGGGTCTTGTGAAATCCTGAGCAAAAAACAAAGGCAAACTCAATCTCCAAAAGGGACGTTTGGGTCACATTTCCTCTCTGGGGGCGGCCTCCAAAGTTCTCAAAATGAGAAGGCAGAAATGAAAACACTTCAACTTTTTTTTTTTCTTTTCTTCCCGGGGCGGGTGTCTTGAGCCCCTCCTCTCCCCGCCCCTCTGGCTCTGTTCTTCTCCCCTCCTCCACCCGTCTCCTGGACTCGGGGGTGGCGCCGGACACCCCGACACTCTTGGACACTGTTTGGGGAAGGGGTGGGGGGCGAGCACGGCGGACTACATTTCCCATCATGCCCAGCATTGCGGTCCTCACTAAACAAAAAAGGAAGTCGATTTCTTCACCTGGATCCCCGGCGGCCCCAGGGGAGGGAGGGGCCGGGACCGCCGACTGCGTTGGAGACTTTTCACTAAGTTCCTGGTCAGCTGTTGTGTTTGTGTGTGTGCTGCTAAGTTGCACTGTCCTGGTTCAGTCTTAGGTTGCATTTCATGAAACCAGCATTGTTCGAGCCTGTGAGAACCCTGTCTTGTGTCTTCAGCTCGATAGATTTTGTTTAATTTAAAATCCTTTTGTTGTAAAAAGGTGGGGTTCTTCTGCAGCCCCTCTGGTTCTCTGCCATCAGCATCAGGCGGACTCCAAAACAAGTCGCCAACCCTCCCTTTCTCGGCCCTTCTCCCTCGTCCTTCTGTATTTTTGTGCATACTGAATTGTATATCACCGGATAAAACTGTTCAGATTATTTGTTTAAATTTATAATCTTAATAAAAAGTCGACTGTACAGTATGGTGGTGCCTTGTTTTCGTATGGGCCTGGGGTCAGCCGGGAGGATAGAGGGAGGTGGGAAACACACACACACACACACACACACACCCAGGCAAACCCCAGCTCTCCAGGGCCTGGGCGGGCGGGATCTGCCCACATCCGCAGGGCTGGGGGTGGGAGCGGGAAGGGGGAGAGGAGTGGTGTTATTGGGGGGATGAAGCCGGTGCCGCGCGCCTCCTGCCCACCCCCTCGCCTGCGGGTCCTGTCCCCCATGGGAACCGGCCGCCCCGAGGTCTCCTGCAGGAAACCTAGCCAGCCTCCAGCCGGTTCCCTGCGCAGCCACGGGTGAAGGGCCTAGTCGGCCTCAAGTCTGAGCTTTCCGCAGTGGAGGGACGCCGAGGGGCTTCTGGGCCACCCACAATCCCCACCCCGCGCCTCCGCCCGCACGTCCGCATGTCTCGGCTGCAACTTGGGAAGTTTTTTTCCTTTTCTTTTTTCCTTTTTTTTTTTTTTTTAAGTTGAGTTTGTTATCACTGCTCGGTGCCACTTGGTGGTGTGCTGGCGGCGGCTCCCTCCCTCCTCGCGCCCCTCCCCTCTCCTTCTCCTCTCCTTTCCTCCCGCCTCTCTTCCCTCCCCAGTGGATGGAGGCAGGAAGGCTCCAGGCGCGCGCTCCCCTCTGACCACCTACGGAATGACCTCAGAGTGGGAGAATGTGCCAAGGCCCGGAGGAAGCTCGCGTTCTCCCCACTGGAACCAAATTCACATCTGGAACCGCGGCTCAGGCCTGGGGGCTCGCGGGGTGGTTCCAGCTTTGCAAAGAGGGGATAGGCAAGAAAGAACAGGACGGGGGGGCGGGTGGTAATAAGCAAAGCAGCAGCCTGCTTGCTGTTTGATAGTGCCTCTGTCGGTGTCTCTGTCTCCCCAAAGCCCTCGCTGGCTCGCCCCCGCGCTCCCCTTTCCTGCACAAGCCTCCCAGCCACCGGCAGGACGGCTCGCGCCCCCCACCCAGCCTTCACGCCTCCCGCAGCGAGAGGAGGGGCTGCTGCCAAGACAGCCCAGCCCAGACTCCGAGAGGCGAACACAAGCCAGTCTCGGGGGAAGGCTCGGCTCTGGATCCCGGTGTCGATCGAGGCAAAGTTCTCGGGGACACTCTCTAGAACGCAGGGGGCAGTGAAGGTCCGTGACACGGGTGGGGGGAAAGAGGGAGGCTCTGGAGGCGTGAGTTACTGGGAGGAGGAAAGGCACCTTCACACACACACACATACACACACACACACCCCAGGGCTGTTTCCTCGGCCTCCCACGGGAGGAGTCTGAAGCTGCTGAGGAGGGGGAACAGTGCGTCTTCACCCCTCCCCATTTTCCCCCTGCAAGTCCAAGGAAATAGCTGTTGGATGCACGGTTTTGATTCAATCCACCAAGCCAGTTGCCAGAGCTCCCCCTAGCGCCGCTTCGAGGGCGCTGCAGCGGTTGCGGAAGGGAGTGGGCGAGGCACAGCCGGGGGCGGCGGGGCTGCTGGGGGTTGCTCCGCGCTGCACCCGGGCGCCGCACAGCTTCTTCACCCAGCCCTGGCGAAAGCCGGGGCCGGAAGCCGCTGCTGTTCCTACTCCAGGTCCGCGATGAGAAGGGCACGTGGTCGGTCGCCTTTGTTGAGAGCGCGGTGCTGGGCACAGAAAGCTTTGCGGCTTGGGAACTCCGCACCGGCCCTGGGATCCCTATGGCAAAGAAGTATCAGTGGTGGGATGCGACACAGGAGCCTTAAAATCCGCAGAACACCAGATTAGGGTGCTCCTGCCAACCACCTCCCCACCAGGTTTTTTGAGCTTCAGCTCAGACACTCTGGGCACATTGGATCTAGGGAAACCTGAAGCTGGGTGTGGAGTGCTGGGAGCCCCCCAAGAGAGGTGTTCTCCCCTTTTATCTTCCTAGAGCCCAGGGACCTTGGGTAGTCACCCAAAGGATTAATGCCCTGAACATAATGCGTGACCCAAAACAAGCCCCTTGGCAACCTACCAGCTCGCTAAGACATTCCACACAAGCAGCGCTCTGCACAGCCCTGATACTATGCTGGGCTCCGCACTCACAGCTGGAGCTGGCCAAACGCACTGTCTCCAACACACCACGCTCCAAGCATTCTCCTCACCCCACCTGAGACCCCTAGGGCCACCGGCACAGCATGCAACATGCCGGCCTTGAACATCCAGAGAGACTAAAGCTCCTAAGCATAGCACACAGAAACACTGGCTCTGGGAGGGGCTGAGCGTGGATGGTGCTGTCAGGCCTCGGCATCCTCTGAAAGTGCTGGGCTCAGGCAGACAGAAAACCCAGAAATCCAACCAGGTCCACAGACAAGCCCTTCTCCCTCCAGCAAAGAGACCAGCTGGACCCCAAGAGAGCCCGCAGGCAGGACTTTGAGTGCTGCTGGGGAGCTGGGGGATTGGAAGAGGCTGGAGGCTCCCGGGAATGTGGAGGGGAAGCTTCCAGAGAACAGCAGCGTAGGAAGCCAAGAAGCCCCTTGTTCTCTCAGGTTGACCAGCTCCCCCTACACACTTTCCAGCTCCTAGGACACCACAGGGCCTGCTGCCCTTGATTCATGGTTCAGGGCTCAGTCAGGCTGTAAACTGCACTCCCAGCAAAGCGGAGCTGCTGGCATGACAGCCCAGTGCCTTGAAATACTGCAGGCTGCCTCAGGAGAAGCCAGGGGCTGGGGATGCCCTAGGATCCCAGAATGGCCACTGGCACTGAGACCTGAGCCTTGGGTGGGTGCGTGTGTGTGTGTGTGTGTGTGTGTGTGTGTGTGTGCTTGTGTCCCTCTGGCACAGTGTAGACACACCAGGAGCTGTGTCTTGGACACATTTACAGAGTGTCGGCTTGGTGCCCAGCCCATGCAATACACTAACTGTCCACCATGAACAGTGACTAAGAGCAGCAAGTGCCTCTGCATGCATTAGTTCATTTAATTTACCCCATGACCCTCGGAGGTAGTTAGCATCCGTATTTTAGAAATAAGAGACTTTGCCCAAGATCACACCACTAAGAGCCCAGCCTCTACCTGGTGGGGCTCACATTCTAGTGGGGAAGAATCTGAAACCTTATGGTACAAGCTGGCAAATGGCCCTGATGTTATTTAAATGGTCATTTTGAGAATTGCCAGCTGAGCCTAGGCTAGATTCTGGGATCTGGTCATGCCTGAACTAGCAGGTTGAGAGCAGTGTAGCACCCCTTAATGTTTCAGGCTCCAAATTTCAGGGACAAGGGATAGACACAGGGCAGTGGTGTCTGTATGCTGCCCCATGCCCATTTCTGTGTCCATCAAGACTCCCGTGTGGAAGGGGACAGCAGCGTGACTGGCATGAGCTTAGGCAAAAGGGGGGGAGGGTTCTTGGCTCATGCACTAAACCGTACAATGGGCAGGTGTACACCTGGCTTCAGGCACAGCTGGATCCAGGCACAAATCTTCTGCAGAATGCTCTCTCTCAGTCTCCTGTGATTTTCTTCTCTGAACTTTAGCTCCCCATTCTTCCTGCAGACCAGCTTCTCTATACAGCCACAGGAAGCAACTCTGGCCTCCTACCTCACAACTTTGCTGCCCAAGAGAGACTGTTTTCTTCCCCAATTGCTAACTCAGAAAATCCGAGAAAAAAGACTGTCCCAAACCTGGGTCCCATCCCAAACCTATGACCAGGCTGAGGGGCAGTTGGCTCACCCTACTGGAAGCTTCATGGGCAGGCAACGGTGCTCTCAGAAAAGAATGGTACCAGGTGACAGAGCAGGGATGTCCTCCAAAAGCTGCAAGCCAAGGACTTGGGGAGACAGAGGGCTGCCTCAGGCCCTGAACGGTGCCCGCAGCTCTGGAAGGAAGCTTCTCCTTGCTCCACGCCTGGACACCTGCTGCCTCCAGGGTTTGCCACCCAGGGCAGGGGACTAAGTTTTCCAGCAGGCTCACCACAGGGATCTCAGCAGGAGCCACCCTCAGGGGACTTAGAGCAGGGGACATCCATGGAGGTCAGAGTGGAAGAATGTGGCTGCTACCTCATGGGTGGCTCCTCTGGGGACTTTCAGATGGACCTGGGATACGTTTGAGCCAGGCGCCAGCCAGCAGGGTGGAGGGGACAGGGCCATACAAGCCAACATGGCCACCTTTGGCTGGGACCTGGGCACCTCTGGGGTAGGTAACGCCATCTATTTACACGTTCAGATGAAAAAGACTCACAGTGTGGGACCGGCGTTCCTCGGCGGTGTGATCCGAGATGGCCATCCTGCACCGGCTCTCTGGGCACTGTGGTCTGTTCCGGGGGGCTGGGCCTTGCGCGTGCCAGGCAAATGCTCCGACACTGAACTACACCCCAGCCCTGCACCTTGTTCTTGTTAAAAGAAGTGGCAAGACAAAAACACAGGTCTGGGCTGGGGTGTAGCTGGTGGCCAGGGGCTCGCCCAGCATGTGTGAGGCCTGTTTGATCCCCAGCATATTAACCCATCCCCACACAAAGCAACCAGACGAAGCACCAGCCCTTCTCCAAGGGCTGTGGCAGGGCCTTCTGGAGGGAGCCTGCTCGTCCCCACGGCTGACCAGCGTCCCAGCTCCACAGTCCGACCCTTCTATCATGGCAGGACAATTTGCTTAGAGCTGCTGGATTGCCTGGCGAGGTGGCGCAGAAGAGGCAAATGTGCCAGGGAGATCTTTTCAGCAGCTTGGGCAGAAGCTAAAAAGGAAGACGGGAAACTCCATAGAAGAGCCATGAACCAGGCAGCCAGAGACCGAAGGCAGGTCCCGGCTCAGCCGAAGACTCACCTAGTGACCTGAGATGAGTCACCCCCTGAGCAGGCCCACATTCTGCATGAGAGGAGAGGTAAGGCCCTGAATCAACTTGGATGCTTTGGAAGTCAGAAATGCAACCATGGCTTCCAGCCTTCCAATGACCTGAGCCTTTGCGTCCAAGCAGATTAAGTGCCGATTGAATACCAAATTCTACAGCTACCTACAAGCACGCACATCTGCCTCCCACTCATGCATTCAATGAACACTCATTCATTCAAATATGTCTTGCATGCTTAAACATGTCCAGCATTGTGCTGGGCATGAAGGACGCAGACACACAAAGGGCTCTGACCTCATGGAGTTTACACTCTAGTGAGGGAGGCAGACAGTAACCAAGTAAACCAGCTGGGCATGGTGGCCCATGTCTGTGATCTCAGGGACTTAGGAGGCTGAGGGAGGAGGATCACAAGTTCAAGGCCAGCTGGGGCAACTTAGAGGGACCCTGTTTCAAAATTTAAACAACAACAACAACAAAATTTTTTTGAAAGTATATTTTAAAAGAGGTTGAGGGGGGCTGGGGATGTGGCTCAGGCGGTAGCGCGCTCGCCTGGCATGCGTGCGGCCTGGGTTCGATCCTCAGCACCACATACAAACGAAGATGTTGTGTCTGCCGAGAACTAAAAAAAATACATATTAAAAAAAAATTCTCTCTCTCTCTCTCCTCTCTCACTCTCTCTTAAAAAAAATTAAATTAAAAAAAATAAAAGAGGTTGAGGATGTAGTTCAATGATAGATCACTTGCCTAGCATGTTTGCAGCCCTGAATTTGATCTCCAGTATTAAAAAAAAAAAAAAAAAAAAAAGTGAGCCAAGGAACAATTAGAAAATTGATACAGAAAAATAAAATCAGGGCCAGGGGAGGGGGTGGGATAACTTTGAATTTGGTGATTATAGTAGCTGGCATTTTAGCTGAGACCTAAATGAGTCAGTATGGAACAGGCCATGCTGCAGTAACAAATTAATCCTCATTCTCAGAGAATTAATTCAACAATGAATTATTTTCTTTTTCTTTGTACAGTGCTGGGGATTGAACCTAGGCCCTTGCGTGTGTTAGGCAAGTGCTCTACCCTGGAGCTACCCCCTCAAAGATTCATTTCTTGACTATGCAAAGTCCATGCTCTGGCCTTCCATGCAGTGACTCAGCAATTCTGGCTGCTCCTTTCTCAACACCACCTACGTGGCAGAGAGTGAGAGCTAGGTCCTGCAAGGGCTCTTTATGGCCTTGGTCTGAAAATGATTCTCCTCACTTACACTTGCAGCTCATTGGCCCCTGCCTAGCTGCAAGGGGACTGGGAGGAAGGCTGAAGTGCATGTCAATGAGCACCCGAGACCTCTATCACACCAGTAGAACAGCAACCAAAGCACCTTCCTGGCAGAAGGAAGAGAGGGGGCAGAGACAGGAGAGAGAGGAAGGCAGGGATAGGTCCAGCCCTGTCACTGTGGGAGGTGTTTCCTAAGCACAGAGGGTGAGCATTCATCTGGGGCCCTGGACAGACAGGGATTTGGGTCCCAGCTTCCCCCCAGGACCACAGCGAGGGGCTGTGGGATTGAGGTTTCTGAGACTCGGTCTCCTGGGAGAGCGCTGGGTGACTCGGTGGTGGCCTGGGAAGGGGCCTGCCTGAGCAGCCTGACGCCCAACACGCTCTCAAGAGGCGGCAGCTGGAGGCGGCTCCGGCTCTTCCTTCCTTTCCCAGGTTGGGGGAGGGAGGTGCCGAGGGGCAGGGTGGGGACAAGGCAGCTGCCCCGACCAGTTTTCCTGGTTGTGCCTGGCAGGCTGAGGCTGCAGACCAGCCAACCGGAGCGATGTTGCTAGTCCCAGTGGGCTGAGCCCCATGGACAGCCTCTCCAAGGGACCCTCAGCAAAGAGGGAGAAGGAAAGTGTCCCAGGCAGAGCAAGGCGGAGAAGGTGTGCCTTTCTCCAAGTGGCTCAACAGCAGGTGAATGGTTGGGGACAGCAGGCACAAGCACCAGAGGCTTTCCAGGCCCCCCCACCCCAGAGCCTGTCCAAAGCGCCAGCTGGTGGTCCAGACTCAGCCTCCCAGCCACACCCACCGAGCATGGACCCGGCTCTGCCGCGTTCTAGGTGACTGACCGCAGCTCCTTCTTCCCCCAGTACTAAGGATTGAGCCGAGGGTGCTCTACCACTGAGCTGCTCCACCTCCTTTGTCATCTTCATTTTGATCTTGACGTGGGGTCTCATTAAGTTGCCCAGGCTGGCCTTGAACTTGCCATCCTCCAGCCTCAGCCTCCAGGCTAGCTGGGATTATAGGTGTGCGCCATGGCAACCAGCTCGTGCCAATAAGCTCTGCAAAATAAGGACAGGCCCGAGAGCTCCTGCCTGTGCAGTGAGCTTCCAAGGGCAGATGGCACACAGTTAAGTGCCCCCAATAATAAGAGCTGTAAGGAGGGTCACAAGTTCAAGGCCAATCTGGGCAACCTGGTGAAACCTAACTCAAAAAAAAAAAAAAAATTAAAAAGAGGCTGGAAAAGTACCTCAGTGGTACAGTGCCTCTGGGTTCAATCCTCAGTTATTTACTTAAAAAATAATAATAATAACTGCTGAAGTCTGGCTGGGCACAAAATAACCGGGAGATCACAAGCCACTTGTAGGTTCAAAACAGGAGCTACTTTATTCCCCAAACTCCGCGAGAACTCAAAAGTAGCGGGCACCTGAGGCAGCAGGAGTCACCCCTTCTGGCAAAATGCCAGGCACCATCTTGACCTGGCTGTGGCTCTCAACAAATAACAACCTGGGCACGGTGGTGCACGCCTGTAATCCCAGCAGCTTGGGAGGCTGAGGCAGGAAGATCACAAGTTCAAAGCCAGCCTCAGCAAAAGCGAGGCGCTAAGCAACTCAGTGAGACCCTATCTCCAAATAAAATACAAAATAGGGCTGGGGATGTGGCTCAGTGGTCGAGTGCCCGAGTTCAATCCCTGGTAGCCCCCCACCAAAATAATCTGGGTGTGGTGGTGCACACCCGTGATCCCAGTGACTCAGGAAACTGAGGCAGAAGGATCACAAATTTGAGAATAGCCCTGACAACTTAATGAGATGCTGTCTCAATATAAAAAATAAATAAATAAAAAGGGCTGAGGGTGTAGCTCAGTGGTAGAGTGCCCCTGGGTTCAATCCCTAGTACCAAAAAGTTAAAAATAAACTAATAAAAAGGCTAGTCCCCAGCAAGGTGTCTGGGTGTCTTCAGAGCCTTCCTCAGTACTTGCTGAACAATGTCGTTCAGTGGCCCAATGAGTGAACAGGTGGATGAATGGACTATTGGTCCATTCCAGGGAGTGGCCTACGCCCTTTCCCACCCTCAGGCGCTCCCAGCCCCAGTCTCCTGATGCTTCTTAAAGACCCCCAGGTCCTTCTTGCTCTCCATTCACTCTCCAGCCCCCAGGTACCCCCAGCCCCTATACACACACCCCTCCTTTGACACCCACATCAACCAGCCTGGGGAGTGAAACTGGAAAGACTGGGAAATAAAGCTTTCCTTTGTTCCAGAAAAAATCTAGGCCTAACATAAAGCCCATGGCCTGAGGCCAGAGGGAGCCACGTGGGGAGGGGCGCCCAGAGCTCTGAGTGAAGTACAGTCCAGTGTCTGGACCGCACCAAGGTACTTTAAGTCAAGGGATGAACTGGGTCTGGAACCCAGGCCTGGCTCTGTACTCTGCAGGATCCTATGGTCAGGCCTCAGACACTCTGTGGCTTCCGCCCGAGGGGTCTGGTCGTTAGCTGGAAGCTGGGAGATCCCTGGTGTGTTGGTTTGGGCACAGCACATGCTGTGGCAGGGCTGGTGTGCTGTCTCCTGGCACCTCCCGGTTCTCCCTGGCCTCTTCCTAGGTTTTCTGTGGCATGCACAAGACCTGCCAGGACCAGTGCAGTCACACCAAATCCCGAATCCAGATGTCCCTATCTTGGGGTTTAATGCTCTGCAGTTGCTGTGTTGAAATACACAACCATATCTTTGAATTTGTGTTTTAAGTCTGGGACATCAGGAGCACGATCCAGGGGCTTTGAGTTTCAACTCCTGTAGTCCTGTCTCCTGTCACCTCCACCTCCTTGAGGCAAATGCTTGCCCCTGGCATCCTGGCCCACTTACCTGCCCTCCCAGCGTTGGCCAGGGCCTGGGCATAAGCACAGAGAGGGCTTGGGCTCAAGCACATGTTCCCAGCAGCTTTCAGGGTTTGGTAGCAGCTGTCACCGCCCTGGGTTGACCATATCACAGCTGACCTGGCAAGCAACCAGAGACAGTACCTAGGTGTGGGGAGAGCTTCTCCCCTCCCCTGTCCAAGTACTGACACCCTTGGGGGCTATTCCTCTGCAAGCTAGAAGGGAGGCCTGAGAGAAGGGGACAGTGCTGGAGCTCAAGACTCCAGCCTGGAGGTGGAGGGCCCGAGCAGCAGGTGAGAGGCCCAGGGACAGGGCGTGTCCTCTGGCTGGCACAGCAGGGGTGAAAGGCGCTGGAAGGGTACATGCTTCCTGGTGGCAACCTTCTTCAGAGGGGAGAAGCGTCCCTTGTGCTGGGAGAGTCCTCTCCTCCTGCTGTGGCTACCTGCCTGAGCCTGGCTTCTGGTCAGCTCAAGGCACCCTCCAAGACAAGCCACGAAATAGTAAATATTAAATATTTATTTTTTACTTTTAGGTGAACACAATATATTTTATACTTATGTGGTGCTGAGGATCGAACCCAGTGCCTCATGCATGTTAGGTGAGCGCTCTGCCTCTGAGCCACAACCCCAGCCCCTCATTTTGATGATTCTGCAGATGAATTCATATATATGTGTATATATATGTACATACATATATTACAAAAATATCCATCCAACCATATATGGATGGATATTTATATATTCAATGTTTATTTATTTTATAAAAAAAATAGTTTATTGCATGAAATTTAAGGAATTCCCAAGCACTCATATTCATTAAAAAAACAACATGCTTTTTAAAGTTACAATCTGTTACACACAGTGACACCTTTCCTGGGAACAGCCCCAAACTAATGACTCCTTTTACCTGCACATGAATTTAATTGATATTCATATTTATTTAAACTAAACTGCACTATATAAAAATGAGTGGCAAAATTCATGCTAGTAATTTCTTTTATTTACTTATTTATTTAGGTACTAGGGATTGAATCCAGAGGTACTTAACCACTGCCCACACTTGTTGTTTAGGGCCTTGCTAAACTGCTGAGGCTGACTTTGAATTTGCCATCCTCCTGCCTCAGCCTCCCTATAGGCGTGCACCACTGTGACCGGCTTCATGCTAGTAACTCAACTTTTAAATTTTTCCTTACTTAGAATGACATAAATACAAAATTTAAAACACCAGGACAAGCTGAGAGAGAGACTATGGAAGTGCCATTCTTCCTTACTTTTTAGCAAGGGGCCCTGAAATTTCATTTTGCACTGCACCCCATGGATCATGTACCTGGCCCAGCCATGGCCATGTCCAGGAAAACACGGCTCCAGCTCACCAGCCCTGGCAGAAGGGGCAGCTTCCCAACAGCTTCAACAGGAAGTACCAGGCATAATAATCATTGGCACAATCGGGGTCACATGCCCATCCCTGAGCCAATCACAGTGGGCAGGGAGATGAGAGCCCTCTGAATGGCCAGGTCTGGGCATGTGACCATCCCTAAGAGTAGGGTGCCTGATTAGCTCCACCTCTCCCCCTTCTAGTGGGTTCTCTTAGGAGGGATCCTGTGCCCAGAGGGAAGGGCGCAGCAAGTTACAAACTCCCACTGTGCTCCCTCCACACACTTAGTTTGAAACAAAAAGGAAAGCAAAAAACCCAAACCGCTGGGCAGGAGAGAGCTAGTGAGTTCCTCTCTGCTGCTCCATGGGCCCAGGCTCCTTTGCAGGGCCCTCCTCTTCCTCCAGAGCTGGGATACCCAGGGCTCAGGCACGACTGTGTTTTCCCTCCCTGCCGGCTCCCCTGGGCCCCTCAATCCTCTGACAGCGCTGTCCAGCCAGGGTGTCTTTCCAAACGCCACCATGGGGGTCCCAGGCCCACCTGGCCTCTGCTCTTGAGCTACTGGCCTCTCAGAGCTCACCTGTCTGAGGCCAAACCCGAGAGCCACCACCTCTCCCACAGCCCAGCAAGCTGCTCAGGCCAGAACTTTTGACTCCTCGTTTCTCACACCCAAATCCAACTCATCGCAAATCCATCGGTCTGCTCTCCTTTCGGGGTCACCACCCGCCTACTTTCAGGGATGCTCTCGGCCTTGCCTGACCCCCGCAGGGGCCCTCACTAGCCCAGGTCTTGCTGGAGCGCCAACCCTCTTCCTTCTTGCCGTTCTCTGGCATTTGGAAGTGTTTAGGTTGGACCGTGGCCCCTCCCACTGATGCACACCAAGGGATCTCCCAGGCCCCTCTGAGACGCTCCAGCAGCCCTGCCTCTCCAGCCTCACTCCGTGACCTCCAGCCGTGGCCTCTAGCAATCCCCGCTGCATCAAGGCTGTTCCCGCATCAAGGCCTCGGCACTTGCTCTTCCTCTGCTGGGAATTTCCTCTCAGTTCTTTCCATGGTTAACTCTGGAGCCCACTGGATCTGTTCACTTGTCTCCAAGCCACACCCCTCTGTCACACTCATCCTGTTTTTTCACAAATGTCCTCACTGCTGATGCGTTGGGTGCATTGCTCCTTCATCCCACCAGCAGTGGCCAGCTCTGGCCCAGCACCTGCAGAGCACAAGTTGTGCACATAGTAGGTGCTGCGCAAACTTCTGTTGAAGGAGCCTGCTCCTGTGGGTTGGGATGAGCTCTGGCCCAAACCAAAAATGGTCCAGGGGGAGACAAGGAGGCCAGACTTTCCCCGGAGAAACATGGGTGCCAGGACTGGGGCCTGGACTCTTCTTGCTGTGGCAGGAGCCACCTCTAGGTTGCTGAAGCACTGCCAGTTCAGCCCACCCAAGGCCAAGGTCATTGGTCTGCCCTGTCTCCATCAAGGGTGCTGCCCATGCTGGGGAGGCTCAGAGTGGGGGAAGTGGGACTTTGTCCTGCATGGTGGCTCTCCAGAGGAGCTCCTGCAGCACAGGGGGGAGAGGGGTAATGTGGCACCCAGAGTCAAGGAGCTGCTAGATGATAATATCTCAGCCTGGGGCTCAGGTGGTCTTAGGTGAAGGACCAGCAGGTGCAAAGGCCCTGGAACAGCAACAAGTTTGACCTCTTGGAGGACCACAGAGAGCAGGGTGACACAGGCACAGGGAGAGGACGGAGTAGAAGGAGCCCTGGGGGCCAAATCTTATAGCAGAGTCTCTGTATTTGGAGGGGGCTCCTTGAGGGATCTGAAGGGAATCACCTGCAGCCGCTCAGGCAGACCCTAGGGATGGTGGGCAGTCAGGGGAACAGCGAGAATGCTGCAGCTAGCAAACCTGTGACAGCTGACAGTGGCTGAGACTGAGCTGGCCACGGTGCAGGTAAGGGACAAGTGGACAGACCTGGTATAGCCCAGGAGTGAGACCCAGTAGAACCTTCCCATGGGTGTAAAACAAGTTAAGGGAGTACCCTGGTTTGGGACCCAATGCCTGTCCACTGAGATGGGCTGCCTGGGCCTAGGGAGACCAGGAGCCCACTTGGCCATAATCAGTTCCCACTACTGCTGAGAATCTTCCTCCTGCCCAGCCAGAAGTGCCATGTCATGGTGGCCCTTAGGACCTGCCTGGTGTCAGACAAACCAGGATGAGCTAGAGGCCCTGGACAGCCACCAAGATCCCCAAACTCCACCTTTGTCGTCCCTAAACAAGGCATGATGCCACTCTCCGGCTTGTTGTGGGGACTCCATGGGGGGGCAAGGGAGCATGCGTGCCGTCAGAACTGTGCCACTGTCACCGTCCTGCCTCCTCACTCTTTGTGCAAGATGGCACTTGCCATCTGGAAAGAAGCTGGGCTGGGTGCCCCAGCCAGGGCCAGGATCTCAGCAGGAGGAGGGCTTCCAGCCACTGGAATGGGCACAGCACAAGACAGCCTCAGCCTGAGCCCAGGGAGAGGCCAGAGAGGCACAGGTTTCAGAGGGGAAGAGATCCAATGTCTCCTAACCAACCTGAGCCTCAGTTTCCTCTTCTGTGGAAGAGGATGAGGTGAGACAGGCTTTCAGGCACTTGGCTCCTGGCCAGTGTGCAGGTGGGACACAGAGAACACCAGCTCCCAGGATCTGCAGACACAGGTCAGGACACCTGTGGCCAATGAGGGTATGCTGGCCAGAAACTGGCATCGAGTGGGGTATGAAGCACTCCTGAAAGAGCTGGGCCTGGGTCCACAGCCAGCAAGGGGGCAGGCACTCTTGGCTCCAGATGTTGACACTTCAGAGCCCCACAGGGTCCTCGTGGCTGGGGGCTCTGTTCCTGCTGCAGGGAGGCCTCTCACCCTACCCTATAGTGTCACAGTTCTTGCACGCTTTTGTGTCCCCCTGACCCTCTCAAGAGGACAGCATCCGCCTCCTCCTTCACCCTTGGCTCACACTCAGGGACTGCACGCAGGATGGAGGTGAGGCTGTTAGAGGGCTGTGCTCATTTGGTGGCTCGGGTTTGAAGTCCTGACCCCTCTGTGCCGCCACCACCCGCCCAGCTCCTGGGCCTGCAGAATTTAAATGAGATTGTGCCGGCAGGGCCCTGGTACTCAGTGGCTTGTACAGCCAACCCGGAGGCCATGTTTACTTATCCCATGCACAAGTGAGGACACCAGGGTGGGGGGTTATAATGGGTCAAGGTCACACAGCAGCAAGTCCAACAGCCGAATCCAGAACTCAGACATGCCCTGACCACCACAGGCCCCTTGCAGAGGCTAGCAACTTGCGCTGGAAGGGTTGGTGGATCCCATAGCCAGGACAGCAAAGTCGCCAGAATGTCCATAGGCAGAGGTCTGCGCCGCCGGTCCACCTGGACCCCCAGCCTGCAGTCCCGCTGGGGCTGCTCTCCAGGCACCTGGAGAGGCGCAGTCCCTGCTGTGCCTGCTTTTCAGGTGTCCCTTTTGTTTTCATTCTAGTCTCAAGCAAATAAGAGTAAGGGGTTTGTCCACACAGAGGTCCTCCTGAGTCGGCAAAGGTCCGGCTAGAGAGGGGGCTGCAGAGGGAGAGCGCCGAGACCAGAAGTGGGTGTGGTGGCTGCCCACAGGAGGGAAGTGCTTGGGCAGCTCCGGTGGCACATGGGGCACTGCAGAGTCTGCTTCATGACATGCTTCTGGATTTTCATCCCCATGTGCAGAGAAGTGACCAGGGCTCCAAGGGGGTGGAGCCCATGCCATGGTCACACAGGGTTGATTCTTGTCCCAGGCACACTGGGGCAGGGAAGACACTGGCTCAAGCTGGACTGCCAGGGCGCTGCCCCTCTCTGGGGCTCAGGGAAATGCTCAGCAGAACCACAGCATCAAGAAAATGGAACTGCCACTGCCACCACGCCCAATCCAGCCACTGGTGGAGAAAAGAGCACCTCAACTTGGAGACGGAGTCCTGTACCCAAGCCATGTCTGCCAGGGTCCCAGGAGCAGCAGTTGGGCCCCAAAGTTCGCTCCCAGGCCAGGGAGGCTGCAGATGCCCATCAGGAAACTGCTACCCCTCCCCTCTCCCCGGTTCAAAGGCCCTGGAGGTACCCACTGCCTCTCTTGCAGGCCAACCAGATGGACTCTCAAACCCTGTCCCCCAGCTCTCCAGCCCAAGAAGTCCCCAGCTCCCCTAGCCTGCTCCTTCCAAGGGTCTCTGGGCCAAACTACCTGCTGAGAAGTCACTGCCCCTTCCTTTACCTGAGGTCCCTAAGCACTGCCTCCATGTCCCTCCACCTGCCTGAAGGGACAAGCCCCCTCCTTCCCCCAGAGGTGCACAACTCCCAGGTACACTTTAGAGGAAAATATTTTTAATTAGTTTCCTTTTTTCCCCTTAGTACAAGAGTAACATGAACATTGTGGAAAGATCTGAAAATCAAATAAGAAACAAAAAGTGAAGTTAATACCCAAATGCCTTTTCTCTTTTGTTCATAATATTTAACATTTTCATGACCATCTGTGGAAACAGGAAAAACCAGTAGGATTTCCCAGAACTCTCACAGACCCACCACCCAGAAATGAGCACATTCTCAGTTTCACCCAATAGATGGGCAAACAGAGGCAGAAGCATCTAGAATGTGGGTCTGTCACTAAAACAGGCTGCACTTCATCCACCATCCTTGCAGCTGCTCCCCGTTGAACCAGGGATTGTTTGCACCTTTCCAGAAAGAAAGAACACAGACAAGCCCCCTGATAGCCCACTGTATGACTGCCCCACCGGCCTCGGACCACCCCAACCACTGGACAACAGAGCTGTTTCCCAGAGGCCACTGCAGGAGGCCGCCTGTTGCCTCCTGGATGCAGCCAGCCTCTGGCCCTGGCCTCCCTACTGCTCCTCTGCAGCCACACTTGGTTGTCCTTCCCCTTCTCTGCTGTCCTAACCCACCCTCCTCTTTTCCCCAGGCCAGGGCACTTCTGCCTCACAAGCCCAGCACCCTGGGAACACTGTCTGAGGCCCCCACCTCCAGTGCTGGCCATTAGGCTTCAGGACAGCCATGGCCACCTGGTCTCAGGCTAAGTGCCCAGTCTCACTTCTTCCTATTGGATCTTTCCAGGTGATCTCACCCTCTCCTTCATCTCCATCATCCTTCCATGGGAGAACCCCTGACAGATGTGTCCCAAGCATCTGCCATGTGGGCACCTTCCTGGAGACATTAGCAGATGGTCGGAAGAGGGGCCTGCACTCCCAGGGAGCAGTGGGACAGGTGCCAAGAGCAGGTGCCCACCTCTCCCCTTCCTCAGAAAGTCACCGGGCATACGTAACCACAGCCCCCATGGCCATGGCTAAGGCCACACTCAGGGCCAGGTGAGGCCACTCAGAGGAAGTGAGGCCTTAGCTGAGCCCTGCAGAATAACCAGGGCTCCCTAGTGGGCAAAGGGTTCTGGGAACAGGGTCAACCGTTCAGTCACCCAGAGTTTGAGGAATGCAGAGAAGGCCAGTGTGACAGGACAGAGAGCAGGGGAGGGCAGGGAGCCTAAGGCTGGAGCCCTGGCCGGTCCAGGGGGAAGATCCTGGCTCTGCACCCCCATCCTGGCTCTGCGCCCCCATATGGGGGCCTGGGTGGCTCTGCCAGCCTCTGTGGTCAGGCTCCACGTTCTGCCCAGCAGAGCTATCCAGCCCAGCCCTCCCTGCGGAGCTCAGCACCTTCCCTCGCAGACTGCTCCTTTCTGTGCTCTCCCAGAGACGGCAATGGGCCGGTGTCACCGGGAGCTCCTCCTCTCACTCCATACCAAATTCCTACCTCTACGTCCCTCTCCTGGCTCAGGGTCTTCGACTTCTCTGACTTGGGCCTGGGCACCAGCGCCATCGCTAACAGCATTACTAACCCAGCACACAGTGGCCACCAGAGTTCCCTGCTCCCCAACCACACCCATGCACATGAGCCTGTCCCCTGGCCTTCCCAGCCCGATGATGCCCTGGACTCACTGCATCACACTGACTGTGTAACTGCTGTGTGCCAATGTCTGCTGGGCCCTGGGATCCCCAGCACCGGGCGAATGGCTCATCCCTGCCCTCCTGCGGCTCGCTGAGCAGAGAAGCTTCACATAAATACATACTTTTTGCAGAGAATTAAATGCACTTGGGTTGAGGGTCAAGGCAACATGCAGACTGCTATAGGAGTCCACAGCAAGGGCCCCAGGCTGGCCTCAATACCCTGCACGACCCCACACATCTGTGCTGCCGCCTCCTGCCACCCACTCCTCCACACTGCTGCCACAGTGGCCTCACCAGCCGCCCTGGGCCTATGTCCACCATCCAGGGCCCACTCCTCCCACACAGCCTTCCTGGGCACAGTCCCTAAGTCCAGCACCTGAATCACTGGCTGCCTCCCTCCCTGGCTGGTCCACGTTATTTCCCCACTAAGCTCAAGTTTCTTGAAGGCAGATGGAGATGGACAGAAGAGGGCCCTGCACCCCCAGGGAGCAGTGGGACATCTCCACGTTCCCAAGAGCCTTTTAATGAACGTGTACTTCACACTTGCTGGATTTAGGAAAAATGCAACACCTAACTGGGACCCGTCTTGGGCTCCAAGTCCCCAGCCCTGTGTCCCTTCTGACCAATTCTGCAGGTGTGTACGGTGGTCTCTTTCCCTGACTTCCACACGCAGAGGCAAGAGGGGCACAGCCTGCAAGCCCCCCTTGTTACTGGGATCTCTTTGGCCTAGGGCGATGGGCAGAGCTCACTGCACTCTGAGAGCTTCCTTGGGACCCACTGGCCCTCAAGGGTGAGCAAGCAGTCACCCGTAGTGGGAGGCTCCATGTCCTGCCCCCTAGGCCTGAGGTGCTTCCCCCTGCCATCCTCACAACTCCACTGCCCCTGCTCGTCTGGCGGGAGCCGATGGCACTGCCTCACCTTTCCATGCAGGTGTCCCTGGCACAATCCACCAGCATGGCTCCCACCACCAAGCTTCCTGTGACAGAAGGACAGCAGCACTAGCCTGGCTGCCTCAGCATCTCAAGGACCAGCTCTCTCACCGCCCCTCTTGCCTGCACCTGGGCCCTTGTCCCACCGCTTAGACCCTCCCCTGCGCACCTCAGGAAGCAGCGTGCCCTCCCAAAGCCGTCCCCAGACCTCCAGTCCCACCTGCACTCAGGCCTCTGTTCCTCCAGGACCCTGAAAAGAGGGGCAGGTATGCAGTTAAAAGCTGGCCTGGGAATCAAGATTCCTTCAGGTGGGTGGGCTCGGCGGAGGGTCCTCAGGGGGCCCTCGAGTGAGCAGATCTCAGGGGTCTTCTAAAACACTGGTGTGTCCAGAAGCATCATGAGTCTCCCTCCACCCATTCCCAGCTTCCCCTGGAAGCAGCCCTTAGCAGGACCCTGCCCCAGCTGCCCTTCTCCCTCCCCCCACCTCCTCACCCTCATCATGGGGTCTGGTGTCTGCATCCTTGCCACACTGCTGGATCTCCGATCTTCTTGGGCAGCCCACCCTGCCCAGCCAAGGGCTAGACCAGCACCCTAGTGTGCTCTGGTCCTCCCAGGGGAAGAGGTGTGCCCAGCACCAGCACGAACCCTCTCCCTCTGGCTCAGCAGGAGTGGCGCAAGCTGCACAGGCCAAGAGGTGGGCTCTCCTCCCACACCTCCCAAAACCTGATCTGGACCACTGCTCGGCCCACCCTGTACCCTCTCCCTGGCCACCATTCTGTGCCTGACCTCAGCTGCAGCCTCCCAGACAGGTCCTGCTCCCCTCCCACCTCACCACAGGCCCTTCTCAGGCACAAAACCCAGATTGAACTCCAAGTTCCCAGGCTGGGAGGCAGCCCTGGCCCCTGGCAGCACTGTGGACTTCCCCTGCAGCTGCTCTCGGCTGAGGCCTCCTCTAGCTCAAGAAACCTCTCCATTCCACCTTCCCGCTGTTGCTGCTGCTTTCTTTACAACACACTCCCCCAACAGCATCACTGTTTTTTGATCCAAGGCTGCCATGAACACACAGCCACCACCTATGAAATGACAGGCTCAGAAAGAAGTCAACTGTCCTGGGTTTCCTTGTCCCGTCACCAGCAGCAGGCCTCAGGTTTGGCCTCGCATGTGCTTAAAGGAACCCCTTAAAGGAGGTACAGGTGACCCAGTGCTGAGGCCTCCAGGGCTTGGGGAAAGCAGCTAAGACTGTTCACTCCAGCACTACAGGAACGGGGGGAGGGGGTGGTGGTGGTGGTGGAGGAGGAGGAGGATGAGGAGGAGGAGGAGGAAGGCCACCCCCTTAAGAACTGCAGAGTGTGTCCCAGTGCCATGCCTAGAGGGGCTGCTTCATCAACAGCCACAGCAGACTGGGCACAGCTCAGTGGCAGAGCTCATGTTTTGCAGGCATGAGACCGAGTTCCACCAGAGGACCAAACAGCACCACAACCAGCAGCCGTGACCACAAGCGTTTGCTCTGTGCCAGACCTGGGCTGAGGACTTCACATCCAATGGCTACTTTATAGATGAGGAAGCTGGGATTGAGAGATTTGGTCATCTACCCACAACCTTGTCACTGGGGGTAGGGATGGCAGGATTTGAATCCTGGTTTCTGCTCCAGAGCCTGAATTCCGTGTGTTGCACTGCCAGGGAAATCAACCCAAACTGAAATCCCTCAAGCCCCAGACACAGGGGCCCACAGGAAAGGACCTGATGGGACAGTCATGCAGAAAGGTGGCAGGAAAAGATGGGCCTCACACAGGCAACAGGTGCAAAACAGAGGCTTTAATCCAAACAGCAACAAAAGAGCAGGAGCTACAGGCCCAGGGGGGCACATGGGAACCAGGAGGGTGGTGATCTAACCCTGGGAGGGAGGCAGGCCCCGGGCCTCTCCTGGGAAACTTCATCTGTGACTTCAAAATTCTGTCCCAGCCTCTGCCCAGACCATTAGCTGGTCCTGGTTCAAGCCTTTGGTTGTGCTTCTCGGTGCCCCCTCCCTGAAGGTTCTGTAGACTACACCAGGGAGGGGGCTGTGGAGAAGGGCAGGCCTGGCTGGGCAGGGAAGCCTGTAAGAGTCAGCCCAGGAACAGCCCCAGGAGAGACGTGGCCAGCTGCTGTCAGCACCCCCACCCTTGGGGGCCTGCCAGGCAGCCCTTCCCATGCTCCAGTCAGTGCCTGGGCCTGGGGGCCGTTGCTTACCTCATCCCGTGAGGGGGTGGGAGGATGAGGAGTGTGTGGCTGCAGCCTCTCCAGCCTCCCACACTGGCCACTCAACCTGCTAGAGGAGCAGGGCAGAAGCCCAGGGCTCGGGGGAAGCTGTACAGTGAGGAGGGGGGCAGAGGCAGCCGGGCCCTAGAGGCTGGAGGAATGAATCCAGGTTCTCCACAGACCCAACAGCGAGGCCTCCCGCCCCGCCAACCAGTCTCTCGACACGGCTCCTTGCTGGGGAGAGTTCTGGGAAGACAGGCCACCCAATGAGACGGCTCTCCCGGGTGTCCAGGGCCTACCCAAAGGGCAGCTTCCATAGCTGGGCCAGCCCCGGGGTGGGGTGGGGGGTGGGGGGTGGAGGTATGCAGCTATGGACAGTAAATCTGGCAAAGTCAGGGGCCGGAGCACAGAAAGCCAGGACGGAGCTCTGGGTAAAGGTGCACTCTAGCCCTGGGGCCGCCTGAGGAGTCTGGAAGATCACTGGCTAGAACAGTCAAGGCCTCTCCAACACCCACCCTGCCCACCCCATGGCTGCCTGCCAGCCTCAGCCTCCAACCCATATGCCCTCACTACATGGCTTAGGAGTGACCCACCCCTGCGTGGGGCAGCCACCCCAACCCCTAGAAAGGCCTCACCAAGAGCTGGACCAGACAGCAATGGAAACAGTGCCTCCTCAGCCCCTGCCTCCGAGTGGGACTGGACAGGTAAAGCAGGAGAGGGGCAGGGAGCAGGAGTGGGGGAACAGATCCTGTCCCTTTTTCTTGCCCATCCACCACAGGGGAGGTCAGGAAACTGGCCACACTTTGGTCACTTCTCCCAACTTGGGTCCTTCAGCTTTGGGATCTGAGCCCTCCTCAAGCCCCCACTTACCCACCCACCCAGTCAACAGCCTCTCATCAAACAGAAGAACAGAGGGAGGGGCAGGAGGAGGCGTGCCAGGGTCAGGGAGGGCACAGGAACCCCGGCCTGGATGGCGCTGGTGGCTTGGCCCCTCCTAGCCAGATGTGACAGGATGAATGGGCAGCAGGCTTCCGAACTTGAAGTGCTGGATCACAGGGAACTTCTCCAGGCACTGTGAGGAAAAGAGAGAGCGGAAAGGTAAGGCCACACAGCACCCGGCAGCCAAGATCGGCCACTCAGGTCCCCGGGGAGCTTGGACAGCCACGGAGGCTGGGACAAGCTGCTTCTGGTGTCCCAACAGGACCTAGGAAATGGCCAAGTCAGAGCAGGGCCTTCAAGGAAGGGTGACAGATACTCTCCTGTTCCCTATCATGAGAGTAAGGGGGGGGGGGGAGGGAGAGGGAGAGGAGGAGCCAGACTGGCCCCAGAGTGGAAGCCAAGAGACGTCACTTGGTCCAGAGGGAAAGCTGGATATGAGACAAAAAGGACCTTCCTAATCATGGGACCTCCCAGCCCAGCACAGGTCCTGGCCGTAGAGGTACGAGAACGTGTGAACATAAGCTTACAGAGCAGCTAGGGCCCATTTTTTCCACTTTTAGGTTCTCTGGACTGAAAAAAGGCATCTTGGCACTTCAGAGTGAGACAATGGGAACCAGCTGACACCCAAAGCAGTTCCCTGCAGCCCTGTGTGGGTACAGGGGCAAGAACACTGGACGCTGACACCCTGAACCCACCCAGCCCAGCCCCTTCACAGAGGTTAACCAATGAGACCTGCCCCAGAGGCTGGCTTAGTGCACAGGCAGCCCAAGCCTAGGCCACAGCCCTGCACTGGCCTCCTGTGCCCCCAGTCCAGCTCAAGTCTCAGGGCAGCAACTCCAGACAGGCAGGCAGGGTCTGCCAGGCTGGTCAGGGCCTCCTCCCACACCTTTGGCCATGGAAACAACCAGTATACTAGGTGCCTCATGGCTGGGCTAGAACAAGACTTACGGCCTCAGAGCGGGTGAGAGCTTCGCTCTGGCTATGGTTTTGACCTCAAGCTAATGCAGAGGGACAATGGGTGCTGGGACTGGACCAACTTCCCTCACCTCAGAAACCAGCTGCAGAAATGGGGGGTTGGGTTGGGTTGGGGGGTCCACAAGTCAGAGGAAAGGAGAGGGACACAAGGCTCAGGTGAGCAGGGTCCCAAGCCACAGCTAGGCCCCTGGTGTGGTTCCTGGAGGAGCAGCAGATCCAAACCAGGGACAAGGCAGCTACCATTATGCTTTGATCATCTGCAAGTGGTGGGAATGTGGAGAGCAGGCCCTGAGATGCCAGAAAAGGTCAAAGGTCAACCTGCCTCCAGCTCTCATGTGAGAACCCACAGGAGAGGCCAGGGCAGAGCAGAGGCCAGAGGCTACTGGGAAGAAGTCAAGGCTCCCAGGCAGGGAGCCTCCAGCAAACCCTTTTCTAGGCACACCAGGCAGCCCTGCCGTGCACCTAGACAGAGAGCTGCCTCAGCTTGTCCCTCACAGGGCTCCCAACACCAGGCCCTTGAAGGTCCCAGCAATTCAAGTAGAGGGAGCGTCTCCTCAGACACAGTGACGACCTCAGAAGAGACAGGCACTACCGCGCAAAGCCCCGGGAAGGCAGGCCAGGCAGGTCCTCCGAATCCTGAGCACCAGCACCAGGCCTGGGCAGGCTCTGTGGCTGCTCAGGAGGCCACTTCCCTCCAGCAGCCAACTGTGGCTCGTGGCCCTGGTCCTGCTAACCTCCTTCTGGACTTCAAAAGTGGTGGATCTCAAAGGTCCCCACTGCCGTATGAGAACTGGGCTGACAAAGTTCCCTGGGCCCTTGGGGACCACAGGTAAGGGTTGCTTGCTGCCAACTCAGAAGTGAGGGGGGGACACTATAAAGCCTGGGCTCTACCCCTCAGAGGAGTCACCTGGCAGCACCCAGGGCAGGGGCAATCCCAGCTCCCAGAGCAGGCAGCCCGGTAGATGTGTCTTGTCACCTATTGCTGCTCCCGTGACTAATCCTGAGTTGGTGGCCATTTTCAGCAGTGTCCTCCCTTGTGTTCAACAACCATAGAAATGCCAGCCACCTTTACCCTTCAACTGTCCTGCTGACGGCCTGCACTGTCTCTGGCCTGCCTCGGGGACCCTGAGCCAAGGTCCCAAACAGGGAAACAAGGCAGCTACAGCACTGTCTTGACACACAAGTGGGGCAGGCACCCCTACCACCACTGCTGAGACAGTCCCCAGAGGTGGAGAGGGCCAGCACTGTGCTCAAGTTCCCAGCAGAGCTGTCAGAAAGGATAGAGCTGGGACAGAGGATACTGACCCGGGTGTACTCAGGCCGGAAGGAGCCTGGGCAGCCCCAGCAACTGCCTCTCAGATTAGAGAGGTATGTGGGCTGGAACCCAGACACAGGATGTGAAGCCCAGAGGAAGGGGATCCAGGGGGAGGGGCGGAAGGAGAGGTCTGGTCAGCTCTAGCAGCTCGCCATTAACCCCTTCAGGCCAAGCGCAAGGAGACAGGCCAGCTGGAAGCATCTGTGCTACTAAATCACGCTACCCTCTCAACCCCTCCCTGGTCCTGCCGCCACTCATAGATGGAGAAAGCTCTGAGCACCCCCTCACAGGAGGGAAGGAAGACTGACCAGGAGTCAAGACATGGGCAGCCACAGGACAACCACCAAAGGTACTTTGGGGTTCCATGGCTTCAGGTGAGGGACTACAGGTCCAGGTCTTCCTTGGCCAAGGTCAAGCAGCTTCTGCATTAGTGTGCCCAAGACATGGGAGGGCTAGTGGAAGGGGCAGGATGAAAAGGCTGGGAGGGTGGTGCCAAGGAGCTGTGGGCAGGAGGCACCAAGAGAGGGGCAGCACCTCCCAGCAGGGGGAGCTCCAGCACCCGAGGCCCCTCCCAGCCACAGGTTTGAGAGTAGGGACAGTACCTGCCATTGGTCATTAAAATGCCAGTTCCCAGCCTCCCTGCAGATCCCCCACCACTCAGCAGCTTCCAAAAGGGCCTCTGGAGGAGCCCCTTCCCAAGAATGCCTTGTTTCCTGTTACCATAGGGACAGACATTCAGGCTGCCTGAGGGTCCTCTGGGCTCACTGGGCAGACGGGGACTCTGAGGTTCCAGGTGTCACAGGCTAAGAGTTGGAGCAGAACAATGGGGTGGGCGCAGCAGCCTTGGCCCCCACCTGCTTGGTCCCCAGCCCCAGGAACAAACAGCACGGCAGCAGGGGGATGGCGGCAGCCACTCACCTCAGCCTTATACATGCGGATGAGGCCCTGGTTCACCTTGGACCAGGAAGGGACGGCGCTGATGTTCCACAGCTGGTTGGAGTGCTCTGCAAACGGGCCGGTCTTCATCTGGAAAAGAAGACCACCAGCTAAAAGAAAGTCACCCGCAGGCTGGCCCTGTCCCCTGCGGCCTGTGCTCTTTCTTTCACATGTACACACCAGGGCCAGGCCACAGCATTTCTGAGGAGCACACATGCATGCAAGTGCCAGAAGCAGGGGTCCCCTTGGCCTTTGAGGCCCACTGGAAAAATACAACTGCACTTGCCTATACCCCCAGTTATCACTCTTCCTGCAGCAAAAATAAGGGCTGGGTTTCTATCACCTGCCACATCCTGCACCCACAGAAAATGTCATGGCCACACAGATCCTGGTACAGCTCCTACCAGCTCCCTCAAGCCACAGAGTGCCTCTCCAGCAGTGGACTCATTCCCATTCAGATAACAGCAGCAGCAGCTTAGACACCCCCATTCCCTGCCAGGCAGAGCTAGCGGGGCAGAGGAAAGGGGCTGCAGGAGGGCTGTGGTGGGTCTGGCCAAACATAGGCATCCACTGTCCCCTGCATGGCAGACAAGGGAGGGAAGGAATGCGGGGTGCACAGGAGGCAGGGGCACCAGCAGCAGATTCAGGAAAGACAGCCTGGCTGGCAGGAGGGAGGAAGGGATGGCAACCACAGCAGCAAGACTGGCAGGGGACACAGTCTATCCTTTAGCCCAGAAGTCTGACCCTCCAGGAAGGAAGAACACTCACAACTTGGGAGAGGGAAGTGTGTGTGTGTGTGTGGTGGGGAGGGTGTCTGGAGCTATTCTGCACTCCACAGCATGAGGCTTACAACACCATCCCAGCTCCCTCTCCAGGCAGCACTATGCTGGGGAACAGGACTCAGCACTGGGGCCCCAGACTGCAGAGACAGACTGCAAAGCAAAGAGGCTTGAGTCTGGCAAGGAAGCAGCCTTGGACTCTGAGTGGGTGGAAAGTTCCAGATGAAGCTGTGCATGGAGGCTTGAGAGTGGGGGACTGTTCCATGTTCCAAGCAGAAAGGAGAAGCCCTAAGTTCCCTCTGGATGGTGGGGCACAAAGCCCTCAGGAGCACAGAGTGGCACCCCCAACTGAGGACCCACTGGGCAGGCCCCTCACTTCTTCAGGGAGGCTAACTCAGAGAGTCCATCTGTGCCTCAGGCTCAGGCACCAGAGCCTAGCCCACCCTGGTCCCCAGAGGCTCTTCCTAGCCCTTCCCTGCACCTCATAGCATCAGTGCACCCCAGCTGACAGGGCCCATTTGCACAGCTTTATTTCAACTGTCCCACTTGCCAAGATGCCACCCAAGCCTTTCCCAGATGCCCCTTCTCCAGGTTCTCTGCAGGCGTTGGCCCAGCCTGCCTACTCCCAGGCCCTGTGAGCAAACTGCCCAGGAGGCACCCTGGTCTCTGCAAGGCAAAGGCATGCAGATGGACGCAGGGAAGGCGGGCCTTGCCCAGCAGGGGCATGGGCTGCATCCCCAAAGGCCTCTGTGGCCTCATGGCAGAGCCAGAGTGAGGCTGGGCTGTATGGAAAGGCAGACGTCCCCAGGCCTCCAGAGCCCCCAGGTCTGCCTAAGTCCTTCAGAAGGAGACTGCAACTCTGGGAAAGGAAAACAGATGAGGAAGAAAAAAGAAATTGGGGGCGAGGCGACGAAAAAAATTAGCTTATTCTAGCCACAAAGGGAGAAGAGCGCGCGAGAACGAGCAAGCAGGCTGCAGTCCCGCAGTGACCCCAGGGGAATCGTGTGAGTCAGAGCAGCCATATTGAGCAGGAAATTACTCACAGACGCTGCGTTCCTGCCTCTCCACTCCCCAGAGAATCGGCCTTTTGTAAATGGTTCCTCTGTCAGTAACTGAGGGGGATGGGCAGGGGGTGGGGGAGGCTCTGCACAGCGCCTTCCTGTCAGCTCCTTCCCTTCCAGCTGAAATCTGATCCCTCCCTTCCCAAAACTCCAAATTTAGAAGCCAGATTGAAACTGAAATTCTTTTCCTGCCTGCCCTGGGCTCTTAAAGGCGCCAGAGCTTCATTTCCCAAAGCAGAAGAAAAACTCCAGCTCAGGGTCCTTCACTGGGGACGCATTCCAGGGCTATTAGGGCAGCAGAAGACTCAGGAAGAGCAGCCCAATTCCAAGATTCCCAACTTCTTGGTGTTTGGTTTAATCTCCTAGCTGCATCAAACCTTAGGAATTTCCAGGTCTCCAAAACAACATCGCCCCCTTTCTCAGCAAAGAGAACAGGGCCTCCACATAAACCCCCAGGCTCCTGAACCCCAGAGTCTGGGTGCACCAAACCAGGCCACTCACCCACCCACCACACTAAAGTGCAAGAGGGCTCTGAAGTAGAATTAAATACAAGTGTGAGGCTACCCAGCAGGTTCTGAGGCACAAGTCCCCCAGAATCCACTGCTTAACACCATGTATTTCAGTGAGTCTCGACCCCCTGAAAACCAGCCCTTGCAGAGAAGGTGCAAAACAGCCCCAAACTGCCCCCAGCTCCCACATTTCCCTCAAATAAATATTACCAAATTCACCCAGAGTTCAGTGTGCCTTTAGCGCCACCTACTGGCTACAGTTCAAGAAAGGTTTTGGGGTTTTTATACCACCATAACCAACTAAACAAACAAAAATTGCAAAGTTTTAGCATGGAATCAATTCTCATAGTCCCTGAAGCTCCCACAACATTCCTCCTTCTCAGAATTACTGACAGGGATCTAGGAGCATGGCACAGCCACCAGAGGGAACCAGACAGCTTAGCCTTTGGGCCTCAAGGCCAGTGGGGTATGGATCTGCACCCCCAGCTTCCCACCTGCTCTTCTCGTCCCAGAGCCTCCCAGGGCTCTGCAGACCCCAACACTGCACTCCCATGAAAGCAGTGCATGATCGGCTTTCAAGGCAGAGAGCCAGACTGCTCGAGTCCTTCCGACCTTGGGCCAACTACACTGCTGAAGGCAGCAGATCTCCAAAAGCAAAGCAGTAGCCATCCAGCCGTCAGTCCCAGCTCCATTTGCTGACTTGGAAAAAATGTGTCATTCCCCTTTGGCCTCTGGAGTTTGGCAGAAGCCTGAGCCGAATGTTGACCAGGAGGGGGGGGTGAGCTCTAGACTGCTAACCATGTTTTTCCCTGCCAAGGAGGCAGCCCCCTAGGGTGGGAGTGCACAGGCACCAGGGGGCAGACAAGCATGTGGCTTTAGGGAAGAGATAAGAGCCACCTCTAGACAGCAGAGTTAGGGCACCCTTTGCAAATTCAGGGATTGGGGGTTGCAGGCACAGGGTGGAGACATGGAGTCTCCACACCTCCTGGAAGCAAGGCCTTAAGGGCCCTGGGCCCCAGGATTTCCTTGCAGTCAGGTGTCCAAATACAGCTCTTGGTGCTTGTCCCCTGAGGTTCTGGTTCAAAAAGCTAAGGCGAGGCCTAGGGATTCCGTAGAACCCCCCACCCATGGGGGTTCACACCTAGGGAGACAAGAGCTTGTAGTCAGAGCCCTTGACAGGTGGGTTGGGCCCAGCGACTGCCACCAAAGGCTGCTCATTTTCACTTCTAACAGTTCACTCAGGTGCATGTCCTCAGGGACTAAGATATGTCCCTTTAGGTGAAAAGCTGTCCACTCCAGGTCACTCTAGACCTCCATTCCTACAATGGCTCTGCAGACTTTGGAGACCCTACCTGGAAGATGCTGGCCCTCCCCCCACAATGCCCACCACCTCTTCAGACCAACTGCACAGGTCGCCAAGTCTAGCTAGTAATTGAGTCTTAGATCAAGAGTCCTGCAGTGTCCAGAAGGCTGGTTAGCCCCTTCAGGAAAGGCAGAACGGACTTTCTCTTTCAATTCCCACTTTTAGTGCCACCCTGCCACCTTTGGTAGCCCACCCTGGGCTGCTCTGAGCCATCCCAAAGCCCTGGTTCCCCTAAGCTGGAGGCTGTTTCCCCGCTGCCCGTTCCTCTCACCTCAGTGATAAACAGGATACACTCCAGGAACATATAGTCCTTGTGGTTCTCGTTCACAGCCTTCTCGTCCACAAAGTGCCTGGGCTCCAGGTACGGGTGGTCTGGGAAGAGCAGAGCCCTGGGGGTCAGAACAGGCCCTCAAGCCACCTGGGTTCCCCAGCCCAGCACTCTCCAGGGCCAGTTTTGCCTGCAATGTCCTCAACACTTGACCTCGCAAGAGCAATAAATGGCCCTCTCTGTGTGTCCAGTTGTGCATCACATGGTGATGCTCAGTCAATGAGGGACCATGCCCAGGAGTAATCCTCCTGCAAGATGATCATGGAAGGGCTGGGGTACTGCATGTGGCAGCAGGCATGGTATACTGGGTTCAAAACCCAGCACTGAGACAGAAACGGGGGGGGGGGGGCAGGGAGGGAGGGAGGGAGGGAGAGAGAGAGAGAGAGAGAGAGAATGTGTGTGTGTGTGTGTGTGTGTAATGGAACTCAAACATTCCCATCAGCTAGTGATGCAGCCATCATGATGCCACAGTATGGAGCAGAACTTGTCACTCTCAAGGTCATGGTGATGCTGGTGCAACAAACCTGCTGCTTTACCAGTCACAGAAAACATAACACTCACACTTAGGTACTATACATAACACTTGATCATGATAATATTAACGACTGCTACTGCTTTTCGTTTTTACTATACTATACTTTTTATCATTTTAAGAGTATACTCTTATGTACAAAAAAGTACCATAAAACTGTTTTGGAACACCTCTTTATATATTATTTATATACATATTTTTTAAACTTTAGGTAGACACAATATCTGTTTTTATGTGGTGCTTAGGATGGAACCCAGTGCCTCGCGCATGCCAAATGAGCGCCCTACCACTTGAGCCCCAGCCCCAGCCCCTGGAACGCCTCATCTTTATGGCCACCGGCCTGTTGCAGGAGACAGCTAAGTACGGCTCAGCTGTCTCAGGCGGCGCAGGAAGCACAGGATGCTGGCACAATGAGACCACCTGAAAACACGCTTCTCAAACTGTGTCCACCATGAAGTGACCTGACTGTGTTCTCAGGCACTCAGATGGCTGTCTCTCTCTAGCTGTGACCCTGGATGAAGGAGGTAAGCCCTGTTTCCTCACCTGGGCGATGAAGATGAACAGTGGCCCCTCGGGATGTTGAGGACCACATGACAAAAATCACCACATAGCACTCAGCACCATGCCTGGCCTTATGCGGGCAAAGACCCTTCACTGGGTGACCCTCCATTGGGTCACTGAGAAGATTGTGGGGTCAGGGAGCTAGGCACTGAGGGCAGCACCTCACACAGAGAGGGTCCTCTACGAACAAGCACCCAAGTATCACCTTGTAGGCAGTTCCCTGCCTACATTAAAATAGAGATGAACCGAGTGCAGATGAACCCCAGTGGTGTACGCCTATAATCTCAGTGGCTTGGGAGGCTGAGGCCGGAGGATTATAAGTTCAAAGTCAGCCTCAGCAACTCAGTAAGCCCTGTCTCAAAATAAAATATAAAAAGGACTGGGGGTGTGGCTCAGTGGTTATGTGCCCTGGGTTCAATCCCAGTACTAAAAAAATAAAAAAATAATAGAGACTATGACACACACCCCCAGCCCACTGGTGGATCCTGAGCGACTGACCACGTCTGGAGAATAGTTTCACAGTGGGGCATTACAGAGCAGGCCTGTCCAAGCCCCACAGGAAGCAGCCTACACCCCAGCATGGCAGCAGTTCCCTGATGGGCCCCAGCACACAGCTTGATAATAAGTGGATGACGTTGGTCATCAAATCGAAAGAGCCCCTCGTTTTCAACATAAAATCCTGCAGTTGCTGCCAGGAGCAAGGTGCATTTCACACAGTCCATTATGCATCCTTGCTCCAGCCCATGTCACTTTCCATTATCTTGGTGGCACTTGGCCTCCACCTCCCCCGGCCAGCCACACGGGCTCACAGCAGAAGGTCGACAGCAAACAGTCTTCATCAATAGCGGGTCTAATGCCCGGCTTTACAAGCTGTCACTGTCTGCCCTGGGCAGGAAGGAGGGAAGGGAGGAGGGGCACACGGAAGGCACCCAGGGTCTAGGCAAAAGGATGGGCGCCCCCTCCGTTACCTATTAGCTGTGAACTGCCCCAGATGAAGGGCAGAAACTGGAAATCATCCAGGCCCCACACACCCTGGCTGCCAGCCGGTTCCATCCGGTATGTTTTCTGGAGCTTCCTCATAACCTCCAGGTACCTGCATGGGAAATGGGGGTGAAAAGTGAGTACAGTCTTCACCCCTCAGCCCCTGCCTCCAGAAGAAGGCAGCCAAGAACCACGGAAGGGCATAGTGGACAAAGGCAGGAGGCCCAGCCAGCACCTCTGAACCACGTCACTCTGTCCCCCCACTCAAGTCTTCTTTCTGCAGGAAAAAGGACAAAACACCGACTAGGAAACTGGATTTTGTTGCCATCAACTACAGCAAGTGAGACCTCAGGCAAGAACCTCCACTTCTCCAACCTCCAGGTGCTGTCGAGAGGTTGGCGGGAGTCTAAGAGATCATCTCCTTGGTCCTCTCAGCTCCAACCTCCCACTTTGTCAGAATGGGGCTTCTGTAGGCCGCACCACCCGTGGGCCTGTGCACTGGCATGGCGGAATGCACCCAGGAGCGAAGGCTCTGTGCACAAGGCACTGCCCAGTGGGCTGCCTGGCTTCAGGGGCTGAGGCATCTCAGTGGAGACCGTCTCCTTCTCTGTGAAAGAAAGGGGACGCCTGCACTTCAAAGGGCTGTCACGGGACTCTGTGAGCTGAGCAGGACTCAGGACGGTGCCTCACAGGCCCAGCACCAGGAGCATAGCTCACGACACTTCCTTCTCTGGCCTTCATTTGAGGCCACAACCGGTGAACAAGGAGTTGTGGACGTCCACAGCCAGGGCTCAGTTAGGACAGGACGAGGGTTATAGGCACTAAAGACCCTCTGGCACCCCACCCCAGGACAAGAGACCCCCTTGGCTCCCAACCTCAGCAGCACCTCTCCTGCCCCTGTTCCCCCTTACCGATTGAACACCTTGAAGACAATAGCTATCTGGTCGTCCACCCGGAGCACCCCGATCTTGCAGAGACAGCAGAGGAAGGCAGCAAAGGCCGCCTCGTGCCCTAGGGGAGAAGAAACAGCCAAGTGGACAGTCTTCCAGGAGAAAGTCTGGGCTGCTCCTGACCTGCTAGAGGCCAGCGAGGAGGTAACAAGCCCTCTCTCCTACCCAGGAGGACCTGGGCCTTTCCAAAACATCCATAAGAGTTCCCCAAAGGGCCAGGCTAGTTTTTTTTTTGTCTTTTTTGATACAAGGATTGAACTAAGGGAAACCTCACCAGTGAGCCATAACCCCAGCCCTTTTTGTTTTCTACTTTGAAAAAGTGTTTTGCTAAGTTGCTTACAGCCTTGCTAAATTGCTCAAACTTGCAAACCTCCTGCCTCAGCCTCCCAAGTGGCTGGGATGACAGGCGTGAGTCACTATACCTAGCCAGGCTATTAGCTTCTTAAAAAGACATGTACCTGCTGGGCACGGTGGCTCATGCCTGTCATCCCAGCCACTGGGGAGGCTGAAACAAGAGGACTGCAAATTCAAAGCAAGCCTCAGCAATGGCAAGGCACTAAGCAACTCAGTGAGACTCTGTCTCTAAATAAAATACAAAATAGGGCTGAGGATGAGGCTCAGTGGTCAAGTGCCCCTGAGTTCAATCCCCAGTACCTAAAAAAAAAAGGGGGGGGGGGATGCACATTTTATGGTTTTACTCATTCAGCAAGCCTACCCAATTTACTGAGCACCTACTATTTTTGTAGTCATTGTCCATGTCAGGTACTAGGGAGACAGTAACAAATGAGAACACGGGTAGGAGGCAAGAGGCACCAGGGAGTGGGGCCAGATGCTGCTAGGGGCACAGAGGCTCTTTCATCTGACAAAGCTTCTGTAAGCAGTTGCCTTGAGGTATAGTAAGTGCTCAATCAATTATTATTCGAGTGATGATAAGGAGCTCACAGAGACTATCTTTACAAAACCAGAAATCAGCTCTGAGTAGCCACCATGCATGTGGCATTGGCTCCCCCTGGTGGCCCAATCCAGAGCTGCAGCATTAGGCTGCCCACACACACCTCCCCAAAACAAGGGCATCCAAGCAGGCCCCAGTAGGTTGTGAGGGCTGGAGGAACTGCTGCCAGCTCGGAGGGCCATGAAACAATCCCCAGCAAGAAGAAAGCTGCGAGGCCACACCCGCACAGACCCCACAAGCAGCAGATACCTGTGCCGTAGTCAATGCGCGTGGAGTTCCCCACAGACTCCTTCAGGTAGACAGCCACTTCAGGCACGGCTGCGGCCAGCTGAGGGGGCACGACTGTGGATACCAAGTTTTCTGCTTCCTGATAGCACAAGAGACACAAAGAGAGGGCAGCAGGTCAGGTAGTATGTGGGGCAGCACCTGGCTGGGACCCAGGCTGCCATGTAGGCTGGCCCTGTGCCCTGATCCGAGTGCCTCAGAAGGAGGGACACTTACTTTTTACAGCAGAAAGAATACCCTGAGGTGACCTATCACCTGCTGACCTTCTCCCAGGGCACAGGGGTCTGAGGCCAGGACGGAGAATCTACTCTCCTTCTGGTAACTCACTGGGAGCCCAGAAGGACTCTGGGAGGCCAGGGCTACTGTCCCCATAGTCAACATCCTCCACACTCCAGGGCAGCAAGAGCCTGTGCCATAAATATGCCAAAGAAACACAAAAGAATGTGCCAAGCAGCATTATTCTCCCCGATGGAGAGCCCAAATACTCTACAGTTTGACATGGTGATGAGTGTAATGGTAAGAACATAGGTCATGATCCATCTGGCTGGCCAGGTGCAGTGGCGCACATCTGTAATCCCAGCAGCTGGGGAGGCTGAGGAAGGAGAACTGCAACTTAGCAAGGCCATTTCTCAAAAAATTAAAAAAGGGCTGGGGAAAGGGCTCAGGGACAAAGCGCCGCAGGTGCAATCCCAATACCAAGCAAACACTTTAGATGGGCTGCTCAGGTCTCTCTCCACCCCTCCCCACCCTCAGAAGAAGTCTTGCTGGAAGAGCCTCCTGTGCACTGTCCAGGGTGCTCCTCACGCAAATGCAAGCAACACAGACATGGACTTTATTTCCTCTTTCTCACCATCTGCACCACTACACGGGCTCTTCCTTCACTTGACATTAAGTCACAGATTCCCTTCCAATGAGCTCCCTGCACAGTGTCCTTATTCTTCTTTATAGCTGCATGGTACTCCATGGTGTGGGTGGCCCAGTATTGGATACATCTCGATGGGTACTTGGGATATTTCCTATCTGCTGCCAATACCAACATAACTTAACAAGCAGCCTCCTGGCTGGGTATTTAGCTCAGTGGTAGAGCACTAACTCAGCAATTAGGAGATCCTGGGTTCCATCCCTAGCACCACAAAAAAACAAATAATTAAGTAAAAAAGTAAGCTTGTTCATGAGATCATGTAACCACAGTAGCAGTTCCCAGAACATATCTGGGACATACGGTAAACACATTTGCAATTTGAGAAATGGAACTGCCATTTTAACAAATTCCCTATGACTTTTTTTTTTTTTTTTTTTTTTTTTTTTTTTTAAAGAGAGAATGAGGGGCAGGGGACAGAGAGAGAGAGAGAGAATTTTAACATTTATTTATTTTTTCTTAGTTCTCGGCGGACACAACATCTTTGTTGGTATGTGGTGCTGCTGAGGATCGAACCCGGGCCGCACGCATGCTAGGCGAGCGTGCTACCGCTTGAGCCACATCCCCAGCCCCCCCCTATGACTTTTATGTGCCCGAAAACTTGAAATGCCTGCTCCACACACGTAGGCCCTTCTCCCTCCAGTGCCAGAACCAGCCTCCCACCGGCCCACCCCACGTCTGTGCTGTGGCAGCCTTACCTCATCGAGCTTGGCATACCAGGTCCTGTAGGCCTTGTTCCCAAATCGAGAGGGCTGGTCCACCGGAGGGGTCTCATCAATCCACCTGTCGAGTGTGTTGAGAAGGGCCACCAGCTTCTCAATGGCCTGCACGGTGAAAGAGAGGTACCAAGTCAGTGACCTGTGGCCCTAGGCCAGAGCAACCGAGGGAAGTCCCAACTGCTGCTAGATGGTGACACCTCACCATGGCACCTTCTGATCATCCTCCTTGCTGACCCCCTTTCTTCCCAACTATCCTGAAGATGAAGGAGGGTCATGGGTGCAAGGGGCAGTGGAGCTTTAGAGAGGGACCAGCACTAGGCCAATGGGAAGGAATGGATGGTTCAGCACTCTTTCTATGGAGGGCTGCTGGACAAGCACAAGTCCGGCCCTGAGCTTTGCTAAAATATAGTTTATTGTGGCCTTCCATAAGGACACCTTCCCTCCCAGAATACAGAAGTGTGAAAGGAAGGAAATGAAAGTGGGGAGTGGCCTGCCATTCACAAACGATCCACATCTCAACATGCCCTCTGCTCTTTTTTTTTCAAATGTATTTTTTAGTTGTCAATGTGCCTTTATTTTATTTATATGTGGTGCTGAGAATCGAAACCCAGTGCCTCACACATGCTAAGCAAGTGCTCTACCCCTGAGCCCCAGCCTATCCCCCTCTGCTCTTTTTATACTTTGTCTTTTCCCATGTTTAGCACGAACTCTGATGGCAGATGGGCCTGTATTCAAATCTTAGCCAAAACACTACTGAGCTGCTGCAACTATAGTTGTGAGCCTCCATTTCTTCATCTCAAGTCCAGGAACAAGTGTTCCTACGGTGCACAGTGCCCACACAGGGTGGCGGGGTGACTGATGCACATGTGGACTTGAGACCCAGAGGAACCTCTTCCCACATCAGCACAAATTGAATGTTATGATGCCCCTACTGAGTGGGCACATCCCACTGCACAGGGCATGGCAATTGATCTGGCAATTCCTTGCTACTAAATGTCTGGGCCGTTTCCAATTGTTTCACACCACAGACCACACTATGGTGAACGATCTTCGACTCAACCTCCATGGAAATGCTGGACCATCACATGCAACGCCCACCTCAACACCTTTCCTTCAAAAGATAGGGACCAGGGAGTGGAAACGGTGCCACGGAGACGGGAGGCATGAGTGCACAAACATCACTCAGAAAAGAAATCTGGGCAGCTAGAGACTGTGGCTTGGAGGAGCTGGCCAGAACTGAAGGCAGGAGGGAGAGAGCACACAAAGGCAATCCCAAGCCAGGCAGATCCTACCTGTGTCTGCAGGAACGAATGGCATCAGGAGAAACCTCAAGGAAACCCTGGCAATAGCTAGGAACCAGCAGGGCAATGCCCACAGAAAAACCAGTGTCTTAAAGGCAAAGTCAGTTTGCAGCTGTGTGCAGGGCTGCTATTGTGAGTGGAGATGCCAACGGCTATTGTCTCCCTGTAGTGGGGGGACTTTGGCCAATGAAATACGGGCTAGTCTGCAGCCCCAGCTGTGTCCAGTCAGGAAGCACCAACCACGATACAGGCAATGTGCCGGGCTGTGCAGCCCGTTCCCCTCAGCTCCCTTGTATCTGTTCTCGGCACATGGGGGAAAGGAAGAGAACTCTCCCTTTAATACCTGGCTGAGGCAGATTGCTAGGGTGGCATAAAGCTGCCTTGCTGAACCATGACAGCAAATGCTGCCACAGCCTGGCTTTGTGAAGAACCAGGTCACCAGGAACTGCTCATGAGCACAGCCCAAACCAGACCCCATGCGGCAACCAGGGCTCAAGAAGGGTGATAAAGGAAGCCTGGCTCCAGGAAGCACAGCCTCCCTGGAGGTCCCTCCAGGCCCCGGCTTCCCTGGGCACTGAAGGAGACCAAGGCGTGGCTCCAGGAAGCAGGAGCCAGGCCCCAGCTGCCAGTTCAGCTGGGTCAATGAATGATTAAAAGGTTCCCAGCTCCTCTTCCTGGAGAGGGCTTTTTAAATGCAGAAGCTGCCTCCACAGCGTAGTCTGTGGAGGGAAGAGTGAAGGAGGTGGGGGACTATGAGCTGGATTCCCTTTGAAGCACCAAGAATAACCTGAGGGCCCTCCTTCTGCCTGGAGCAGGGCTTCCTTTATGGATTTCATGGACCAGGAAAACCTCCCCTAAAACTCTTATCAGCAGCCATCATCTCATCGTGCCCCCTTAGCATGTTAGAAAAACAAACAACAAAAATAAACCTCCTATCCACTATCACCTTTATTTTAGAAAAATAAAAAAAATAATAACTCCCAAAGAGTAGGACAGGCATCTAAAATAAAATCTATCTTTTAAATCTAAAGTACAATCTAAATCTAATATAAAAGCTTCTAATCACAGGCTGACACCCAGGCTGTTCTCGGCTTCAGTGTGCGGAAGCTGTAGCCAGGTCATTCTGCCTGTGCTGGAGCAGCAGCCACCATCTGTGAGGAAGGAGCCAGAGCTGAGAGGACGAGGCAGCTCAGCAGTTGCGCAGGGCAGGTGGAAGGAGGAGAGGCCACAAGCCATGCACAGTTCCTCTGCTACCCTGCAGGCTGGGGGCAGAAGCCGAGAGACCGCTGGAGACCAAATTAGTCATCTCTGCTCAGAGCCAGGCCAGCACTGGGATGAACCCAGGTCAGAAAGACCCCAGATGAAGCAATAGCATAAACATTAGTACCCAGTAAAACCTATCGAGAACACTAGCAAGAGAGCAGCAAGGGCCTGTAGTCCGTGTCAGGCACGGTAGGTGGGGAAAAACCCTGCACGAGATTTCAGGGGCCCCTCCCTGGGGTCATACACACATACATCTGTTGTCTCTTCTCACCATACAGATGAGGACACCAAGAATCAAAAAGGGCAAGGTCACTAGGTTTGGAAGTGGTGCAATAGCAATCCCTGTTAGCCTGACTCCAGAACCCCAGCACATAAACAATGCCACATCCTGCCAAAAGAACAGCTCTTACATTAAGACAATGCCTGGCGTGGTGGCCGTTTCCCACATACCCTCAGGAGCAGCTGAGGAACCAGAAAGGGATTGATTGGGAGCTAAGTATCTGCTGGGGTAATTATGACATTCCCCTTTAATTAGCCCCTCCATATTCCTGGCCCACTGAGCAAGATGAGCAACTTCCCCACAGGCTCAAGGAGGAACCTTTTCTCCTGCCAGTCACCTGTGCCCTGAGCCACAGCCCAGGAAGAACCAACCTAAAAGCCACTGGTGGGCTGGCTCCCAAAGGAAGGCTACCTATTTGCACCCAGCACAGGCCTAGCTCCCCCAAGAGGACAGGAACAAGTCCTGGGCCACTGAGTAGCTAGAGAGGGCCCAAGAAGAGGTACTCCACCAGGGACACGGTATGAGGGCCGAGTGGGCAATGTCAGCCTTGGAAGGTGAAGAAACTGGGCCAGGGCAAGCCAGCCCTTACCCAACAGGCCCCAGGCTACGGCTGGGTAGGCCAAAGCATTGAGAGAGGACATTAGGCTCTGGTGGCAGAGATAAGAGGTTCACAGTGGCTCTAGGCCAACTAGAACATGAACCCAAGAGGCCACTGAAGGCCTAGGACGTAGCCCTGGTAGATGGCACTGCCACAGTGAACAGTCTGCAAAATACGCCCTCCCACAGGTTCTGTCTGCCCACAGTTCCTGACCAGCCCGAACAAACAAATCTGCCTGTGGAACCACCAGAAAGCACCACTGAGCAGTGCAAACCAAACACCAACCAAACAACTGCATTTGACCTCTGCTTCACATTTCCCCTTCTAAGAATGAAACCTCAGGAAATTGGCCCACAGGTCTGTGTGTCAGCTGTGATCAGAGCAGCAGTGTCCAGGGACACAACCTTAACCCTCAAGTCAGGGCTGTTTAAATAAACAAGGGCTGGGCGGATGAGGCAGTCACTCAGTGGCAGTGCCTAGAGGTGTGCCAAGAGGCACTGAGGGAAAGGTCAGCTTTTTTGATAGGGTTACACACATTTCAATAAGTGATCTCTCCAGGGAGCACATTTACTTCTTTTGTCCTTTATTTTAGTTTCAAAAGTTATATTAAAATGCCAGGTAATCCCTGGGGTTCAATTTCCAGGACCAAAACCAGCAAAAATGCAGGTATAAACTGGACGAAGAATTACAGGTGAGGCGGTCACACCTGTGATCCCAGTGGCTTGGGAGGTGAGGCAGGAGAACTTTTGAGTTCAAAGCCAAAACCTCAGCACCTTAGCAGGGCCCTAAGCAACTTAGCAAGGCCTTGTCTCAAAATAAAAAATAAAAAGGGCTGGGATATAGCTCAGTGGTAAAGTGCCCCTGGTTCAATCCCTGCTACCAAAACAAAACAAAACAAATCTGTGTATTGGCCTTGATTCCAGTTATAAATTTTCATCTCCTCAGACATAAAATGTTAGAGCTATGGACAGCAGAACAAACCACGTATCTGGCGAGCAGCCAGGGTGGCACAGCAGCAGGCTCCGCCTACCTCAGAGACTCTGTACTCAAAGGTCAGCTTCTTCCCCTTCACGCCTTCGTTGAGGGTGAGGATGAATCCAATGTAGTCAGCGTAGGCCTAGCAAACAGAGGAGAGGGCGTCAGACCCCACCTCCACCCACACTGCTCTGGCTCCCAAACCCATGGGAGGGCTCAACACATAATGTCACATACTCAGTAAAGCTGGCAGTTCCCAAGTACAATGACACCTGGTTCTAGTTATGTTCACTGAATGCTTGCTGTCGATGCCAGTGGCTTTCCTGCACAACACCACCATGAGGGGGACACTACTGCTGTCCCCACTTCACAGATGAGGAAACCAAGACTTCCAGTGGAGGAGTGCTTTGCCCAAGATGTTCCAGGACCAAGACCTCACCAGAGCCAGCCAGCCCAACTCCATAGCAGAGTACCTGGGTGCCTGACCACTGTGCTACACTCTAGGACTCCAGGGAAGACCTCCAAGGGTCCTTCCCCATCATCTTCCAGATGTCCTCCTGCTGCACACAAGCCAGGGTGTCTGGCTGCAGTGCAGAGGCTCTGCTTCCAGGAGCTGTGTTCTGCCTACAGCCAGGTCCCTGGCACATGCAACCCCAGCTTCCCGCTGGACCCCTCCTCAGAGCCAGGCTGGAATGCACATGGGAACCAGACATTCCTACACCAGACACTCCTGTCAGCTCATACCAGCTGATGAGATGAGCTGGGTGCAAAAGAGTTGGCTGTATCTATAACTATGAAAGCGGTGAAGAAGCCTCTCAAACACGAAAATAACTTTTTCTCAACTGCTGAGGTTAGGGATGGCTCTGAGACCTCAGGTATCAGCTCCCATGCTAGAAGGCAAGGGGAGCAAGGGAGGTAAGAGGCAAGAGAGCAGGCACACCCTGAACCCCTCTATTTATTGGGGAAAGGACATTGGATAGAAAGTTCTACCCAAATAAGAGATTGGGTTTCAAAGGGTGGAGACTTGCTCGGTGATGTCTTGTGGTCAGCAGATTGACATCTTGGCAAATCATGCCCATCTCAGGTGCTGTGTGGGATCACAGGCAGAGCAAAAGGAAAGGCACACATACATTGCAGAGCCCAATCAGGCAGCAACGTCAGACCAGTCCCCTCATATCACTCAAATGCGCAGAGCTCACACACAGCCCATGAATGGCTCATGACAATGTGTTCACTCACTGCCTCACAGGGATCCTGGGGATCCCAATACACAAGCAGGTGAAAGTAGAGAAGCAGGTTTCAATGGCTCCCAGAGGACAGCTGACAATGCCTGGAGACATTTTTGGTGCTAACAATTGGGTAAAAAGGTGCTGCTAGCATTCAATGGGTAGAGCGGACCACGCCTGGGACAGCCACCTGCAATAATTCTCTGCCCCAAAATGTCCACGGTGGAGATTGAGAAACTCTGAGGCAGGGAAGCTGGAGATAAAAGGACTCAAACTCAGTTTTCTGGGCAGCTGGAGAGGCCAAGGTGTTTATCCAGGGAAGACTCAGAACACTGAGAGGCAGACATGTGAAGGAAGAGCCATAGGCTGGTGACCCCTGACCCCACCAAGACAAGGCACAGGAGCTGCAGGGTCTGGGCTCAACGCAGCAGAGCAGATCCCAGTCCTCAGAGAATCTGCCAGGCACACAAGGGCCCCTGGCCTGCCCGCCTGCATGAATGACAAACACTCTCTATCCCAGCTGACCAGATCAGGTGTAGGAGCTTAATAGAAGCTGGGCCCAAGGCCTTCCCTAAGAATTCAAAATGGGCTTTGTTTTTCTCAGTCCCCATCTTTCCACAGCTGGACCAGAAGCCTGGCATGTACAAGCTATTTTCTTTTTGCCACTATTTGAGCTGAGCAGCAGAGAAACCCTGAACCCTGTCTGCCCACAGTCCCTAGCTATTTTTAGGCTCAGCCATGTCCCTGGCCAAAGTGAACATGAAACAGCCTTTTCTATCTCTGACGCACTGGATCCCAGTGACAGATATTATTCAGAATATTCACGTTCAGCCAGTACAACAATATTCAGGGCCATGGTCTATGACAACCAGAGTAGAATTCTCTAGGGCTACCAGGGACCTAGCTCTGAGACTTCCTGATCCAGCATCTCTGAAGGCTGCCCCTGAGGGCAAGGGACAGTCAGCAACCTTGCCATTCCTCTCCCTTACTTCTGACAACTCAGGCTCCAAGAATAAGAAAGGCCAAGATACTCATGGCCTCAGTCATGCCTAGAAAACCCTGTCTATGAAGAGGCCCAACCTCTCTCCCAGTTCTAACTCTACAGTACAGACACCATGGGTACCTGAGAACGCTTCCATTTGCCCATGTCTGGAACTGTGTGGATCTCCTTTTTCGGAATGATGAAGTTCTGAGCGCCTGAAGGGGTCTCCTCTGAAGAATCTTTATAAAGATAATGAAATGGCAAATAGGTAATTAGAATCCCTCCCCCACTACATACATACACATGCGTGCTCACTGTTATTTCTCTTTTCTAAACCAAGACTCTAACACCTGACCCTAGCAGAGCCAGACATGCACTTCCAGGACAAAGAAATAACTTATTAAGCCAAACCCACGAGCCTCCTGCCTTCCTCACTCTGCAAAGATAAAAGGCGAGGTGATCCTAGCAACCTGGGAGGTTGAGGTAGGAGAATAATTAGTTTGAGGCCAGCCTAGACAACTCAGCAAGGCCCTGTCTTAAAAAAAAAAAGACTAGCTGGGCACGCTTATAATCCCAGTGGCTTAGGAAGTTGAGGCAGGAGGATCACAAGTTCAAAGCCAGATCAGCAAAAGTGAGGCGCTGAGCAACTCAGTAAGACTCTCTAAATAAAATACAAAATAGGGCTGGGGATGAGGCTTTAGTAGCCATGGCCTGGCCTCCCACTGCCTAACTGGAGTTAGAAAAATAAAACCAAGTTGATACACAGGCAATTTAATGATGGAAAAGAGAAACTCAAATTGCAAACAACATTAGGAAAAAACCCACCAACTCCCAAATAAGCAGAGACCAGTAAATTACCAGTGAGCCCTTTTCCCAAATAGGGCTGGTGGATTAAAACAACTGGCCCTGGACTGGGGAAGGGGAAAGATAGGAACTTTCCTGCATTGTATCAGCAGGAGAGGCAGTCAGTAGGACCCGCTCAGTGGCACTTTGCTGTCTCCTCAAAAGCCAACTCAAGCAGTACCCATGGGACCAACAGCTCCTTACAGCAACCTTCCCTTCAGATGCACTTGTCAAAGAGACTGAGGAACACACAAAGGCACTTACTGCACTGAAAAAAACTTGGAAATAACCCAAATATCAATCAATAAGGTGATGGGTAAACAAGGATATGACCACATAATGGAAATATTCAAAGCTTTTAAAAGGAAGAAAATCTATATTATGGGCCTAGGAAAGGCAGCCTAGATATTAAAAAGTAAAGAGAAAATTGCAGTATGTGGGCTGGGGCTATGGCTCAGTGGTAGAGTGCTTGCCTTGAAGCACAGGTGAGGAGGCACTGGGTTTGATCCTCAGCACCACATATAAATAAATAAATAGATAGAAAGATAGATAGATATTGTGTCCATCTATAGCTAAAAATATTTAAAAAAAAAAGAAAATTTGCAGCATGTTATATTTAGCATGATCTCATTTTCATAAAAACATTTACACATCCTAACATAAATAACACACACACATATTAGTATATGAATCGAAAAAAACCTAAAGGGTTAAACACCAAAGTTACCAATAGTCGCATCTAGGAGATGCGATATAAAGGATTTCCATTTTCTAAGTTACATATTATGGGGTTTTTTTTGGGGGGGAGGGGCATTCCCCCCCCAGGGAAAATCCCAGCCCTTTTTTGCATTTTACTTAGAGACTGGGTCTTATTGAATTGCTTAGAGCCTTGCTAGACTGGGTCTTATTGAATTGCTTAGAGCCTTGCTAAGTTGCTGAGGCTGGCTCTGAACTCACAATCCTCCTGCTTCAGCCTCCTGAGCCACTGGGATTACAAGCATGCACTACTGTGCCTGGCCTACATATTACTTTTAAAAACAAGCATACAGCACTTTTGTAATCCAAAAAAAGCCACAATTTTAAATAGAAATTTGTATTTTCAGAGGTTGGGGGAAGGAAAACAGGGGAGCACAATGTGCCAAACCAGAGGCACACCTCACACTAAGCCACAGAACACCCTCCGCTTTGGGACGTTGAGAAACATGAGCTGCAAATCTTCATTCAGAATTCCAAAATCCAAAGATGTCTGGAAACCCAAAGGTTTTCTGTTTTTTTTAAATGAGTTTACCACAAGCTCAGTTGGAACAAAACTTAAGGAGATATGAGGACACTTAGAGGCTTTGTGTGGCCCACTTGGTGAGGGGATTCATACATTTTGTGGAAATAACCATTTGGTTTGGGGTACAGCTTTCTTAAACATGAGAAACTGAATGCCAAAGCACAGCTTGCAGCAGGATTGGTGAGGGGATGCAGGCCCAGACCCACGACTGGAGAGGGCAGTGAGCTGCTGGCGCTTCCTTCAGAGACACGGCCCTTGAGAAGAGGGCTACCACTCAACACAGCATGAATCCCCCTTCTAAGATCCAGCTGCAAGTACCTGCATGAAGGGATGGGGAACTAGGAAGGTTCTGGAACATGTGACATTTGGGAGAATAGACCCTGCCTGGAGAGGCCCTGAGGAAAGGAAAAGTGCCAGGAGATTTGGAGACCTGAGGGGGAAGGACAGAGAACCCAAGAACAAGAAGACAAGCCTTGCAGCCTCTGCCTAACTCAAGTCAAACCAGGGCCCCAGGAAAAGACCAGCTCTTCCTCCTCCCACCTGTCCTGTAAGCTTGTTTCCCAGAGCCCCAAACTGAGGCCCCGCACAACTAGCAAATTGCTACTTTAAGTATGATGCCAAATAAAAAGTTTTGTAGGCTAGGCTGGTAACCCAGGTTTCTATGGGAAATGTGTTCCACCTTCAACCAACCAACTTGCAAGCCATCTTTGGGAATTGAGCCTTTGTAGACTTTCTCGGCAAGAAATAGCCCTCCTGGCTGTTTCACAGGGAGGAAGGAGCCTGGCCCCATCTCCACCAGCAAAGGCTACCTTTAGCAGACGCAATGAAAGGCACCACTGGTGAAACGCCCGGACCCTAAATTTAAAACACAAGCTTTCTGTGGGCACAGTGGCACACACCTGTAATCCAGCAGCTCTGGAGACTGAGGCAGGAAGATTTAGAGTTCAAAGCCAGCCTCAGCACTTTAACAAGTCTCTAAGCAACTCAGCGAGAACCTGTCTCTAAATAAAATATTAGAAAAAGGTGGGGATGTGGATCAGTGGTTAAGTGCCCCTGGGTTCAGTCCCCAGTACCAAAAAACGAAAGACTTAAAGAAGTGTGATGAATGAGGGATCTCTCTCCAGGCCCTGAATGAAAGAGGACAAAGGGGACGGTGAATCCCCTATGACCTCAAGAGTACAAGATGGCAAGCAACATCTAGGGTTTTTAGAGATGTTCCTAAAAAGCCCCCAGGAGCATAGTGGATTATCATCCAGCATTTGGGAACAGGTCTACATGTTCAACCGGTCCAAGTCTGAGAAGCTTATCAGCATCAGCGTTCACTGACTACCCACCGTAGTGAGTTTTTTGCTCAGTCTTTTGACTGAACACACATTACTCCCTGAAGAAAGCGCAGTATCCTCATTTTAACAGACAACTGAGGCTCACAGAGACTGTGACTTGCCAGGCCAGAGCCAGGACTATGTGATTCCAAACTCCCAAGTTTTCACCCCTGCACTAAGCAGAAATTCTTTCCGCTTGATCCAGAAACTCCTGTTTCAAGCTTCAAAAAGGGCAACCTCCAAGAACCTGGATCTCTCTAGGAGCCATAGATAACCTCCTGAGCCATCCTGTCTAAGTCCACAGGTTCTCTTCCCCCACCATCTTCAGAGACACATACATCTCACTGACAATTCTGGTTGCTTCATGTCTCATATCTCCTGCTGTCATGCCCAGAAAACCCGGAGTGATATCTCATATCTCCAGCCGTCATCGCTAGATGACCAAAAAGAATATCTCAGCTCCTAATGCCATCACCAGAACTTATAAGGGCACATGTCCACAGAGGGTTTTGTATAAATTAATGTCTTTTTTTGAATTTCCTAACAGACAAACCAGCACTCTGCTCATCTATTTGGGGAAGCAGAGAGGATACCTCCTCTGATTTTCAAAATTTCTTCCTGAGACCTTCCCAGGGACCAAAAACATGTGTGGCAGGACATACAGAATATCAAATGCCTTCAGAACATTAGTTGTGTTTGGATTACCTATTTGCTTCTGTTAGACTTCTAAGTTACCTATGGCCTGTCCTTCTCAGTTAAGGGTAGAGTCAGCCAACAGCCTTCTCCAGGTGAGGGATGGACAGAAGGGCCTTCCCTAGATCCCTCCGGATCTCTGTAAGGAGAGGTTTTTCCTAGGCTTCCCTAGCGCGGTCCCTCATCTCCATCCCAGTTATTTGAGATTAACTAAAAAGAGGCCAAGGTGTAAATAAAAGTTACAGTAGGTGACGCCATAGACTCTCAGCTCCTGGCACAACCAGCCTTTTTAAATTAGTGGTTTAGACACCAAGGACAGTTTCTCTCAATAAATTCCCAGACACTGAAACCCCGGTGCCCTGCCTCCAAGGAGAGAGGGAAGGAGGACGAGAGACAGCAGGGCGCGGGGAGGCTGAGACGGGGCAGGCAGGCCCAGGCCATCGAACAGGGCCCCACAAAGAAAGCGGCGGCCCGAACCCCTTCCGCCCCGATCCGCGGCAACTTTCCCCCCAGGCCCGGAGCTCGCTTAAGCACGCGCTGCCCAAATGCGGGGAAGACCGCCTCCGCTGGCCCCGCGCTGCGTCCCGGGCTCCGCGTCCCGGTTGTGCCGCACCCGCGGCCCTGGGGACCCCCGACTCCCGTCCTAACTGGACCCCCAACTCCTGTGTCCCCTGAGCCCCCGACTCCCGGCCTCTCTGGCTCCCCAAATCCTGTCCCCCTGGGTCCCGACCTCGTCCTGCTGGAACCCCCGACTCCGGTCTCCGCCGGGTGCACCCCGGCTTTCGCGCCCCGCTTCCCCGCCTCCCGGGCCCGTCGCCACACCCCGGCGGCCCCGGCCTACCTGGCGGCGGCTGCCGCTCGCCCTCAGCCATCTTCTCCCGCCAGCGGCCGGCCGGCGCCCGCGGTGCCCCCTCGCCTGGCACGCCGCACCTGCCCTCCGCTGCGCGGGCTCCGAGGTCCGGAAGAGGAGCGAGCGCCGGGCAGCTACAGCCGAAAGCCGAGAACTGCAGTCACCGCCGCGCCGACGGCCGCCATGCCGGTGCGGGGCGCGCGGGGAGCATGCCCACTAACGGCCGGCTCGCGGCGTCCGCGCCGGCGGGGGCGGCGGCCATGTCCGTGCGGGGCGCCACGGAGCATGCGCGCCAACGGCCGCCAACGGCCAACCGCCGCGGCAAGCACCGCCGGCAGCCATGTCTCTGAGGGGCAGCGGGCGGCAGCCATGTCTCTGCGGGGCGAGTCCGCCGGCCATCTTGGTGCGTGAGGCCGCGCCGAGCCCGAGTACCCCGGAGGACAGGACTCCGTCGACATGGCTGCGCCTCCCTGCCACGCGCGAGCGGCTCCCCGGGACGCCAGGCGGTCGTGGGGAAGCGCACCGCCGACCCCGCCTGCCCGCCCCACGCCCGGAGCGCCGCCGGCCGCCCGCCCGCCCGCGCCTGGGCCCGACCGCTAGCTGCGCCCGCCCCGCCCCGCCGCTCGCGGCCGGCCAGCCTGGGGCCGCGGCCGCCCGAGGCCCCGCCCGAGAGCCCTCCTCCCGGGCCGCCAGCCCGCCGCGGGCCCGGTGGGTGGGCGCGGGGCCGCCTTCACTGCGGGCGGCGGCTACGCGGCGACCTTGGCCCCGGAGCCCTAGCGGGGACCCACACTGCCCGCTGCGGAGCGGACTTTGCCCAGCGCGGGGGGCGGAGCGCACCGAGTGTCGGTGCCGGCACCGCAGAGATGTTAGCCTTCGCCGCCAGGACCGTGGTGAGTGCGGCTGCGCCCGGCCCGTAGGGCCCGGCACCGGGCGGGAGGCCGGTCGGGGTCGGCTGGGCCGAGGAGGAAGCGGAGGGGCAAGGGCAGAGGCGAGAGCGAACCCGCGTCCCGGGCGCGCAGTGACAGCCACCTGCAAAAGTCGGCGGAGACCTTGGCTTCAGGCAGCACCCTGAGACCTGGAGCCAAGCTGGGAGGGACCGGGAACGTGCAGCCCCGCATTCGCTCCCCCGGTTACGGTGACTGGCACCTGTCGCAGGAGCTCAGACTGAGCCGCCCTTGCGCAGGCCTGAGTCACTTCTCCAGTTCTACAGTTGGTCCGTCTCCTTGTGTGTATCACATGCCCCCTCCCTCGGGATTTGTGTGTAGCTAGACAAACTCGTTGGAGGCATGAAGCTGAGCTGCACACGAAGTCCTTGGACTGGTAGGGGACAGCAAGTGGCAGTCCCATGCCCTTTCTCCCCACCAGCCCACTTCCCCAATCTGTCCACAGCCACCCTATTCTCCCCGGAAGGCAGCCCAGATATTGTTATCCTGATATGGATTCCTTCCCTTTTTGAGGGGTGCCGGGGTGGTGGAGGCCGGTACTGGGGATTGAACTCAGGGACACTCTACCACTGAGCCACATCCTCAGCCCTATTTTGTGTTTTATTTAGAGACAGGGTCTCACTGATTTGCTTAGAGCCTCCCTTTGCTGAGGCTGGCTTTGAACTCCCGATTCCTCCTGTCTCAGCCTCCCCAGCTGCTGGGCTTATTATAGGCATGTGCTGGCTGGGTTCCTTTCCTTTTTGATCCAAGCATTTCTCTGCTTGGTTCTTTCCCAGACAGATAACTCCAGGCCAGTGGCTGAAGGTACACATTGGAACTCAGACTTAAAGAGACTCTTCAAGGTGTTCCAGCACCTGAGTCTCCACCTCACCATTTCCATTGCAAGAAATCTGTGCTTTGTCCCACAGAGGGCCTCTAAGTCATCCTCCATACTGGCCTGATCACTCTACTGCTGGGGAAACTGAGGCAAGGGGGGACTTGGCCAGTCCCCCTGGATCTGTTGATTCAAATTTACCCTAATTCCAAAGCCAGTGTCATTTTGTTTATTTTTTAATATATTTTTTAGTTGTGGTTGGACACAATATCTTTACTTCATTTATTCATTTTTATGTGGTGCTGAGGATCGAACCCAGCGCCTCCCAAGTGCTAGGCAAGTGCTTTACCGTTGAGCCACATCCCCAGCCCATTTTGTTTATTTTAAATAACAAAAGTTCTCCACTTTCCACCCCCAGCAGAACTAGCCACAGTGAGGAAGAAACACCAGACATTGGTAGAGGGGTGGTGCAGAAGGGTCTCATTAGTCCAGGAGAGAAATGGGATGGATGGGGCTCTTGGCAGCCACTACCCACTGGTGACTGGTGTCTCTCACTTGCATCAATCCCAATTTCAGTACTGATTTCAGAGCTGCTATGACTCAGTAGCCCGGCAGTTTCTGCCCTCCAGCCAAGTTTTCCCACATCAAAAAGATCTACATAGATTTTTGACAGGTGGATTTTTAAATACGTCTTGGTCTGCCTCCCTGGCACTGGGCCCATCCTGAGAAGAAAGGAAAAATACTTAAAGATTTAATGCTACTCCATTGCCCACTACCGGCAACCCATTCACCTGCTCCCCATTCCTCCACTTGAGGAAGCTGGGGAGGGTGGAGCAGGTGCTTCAGTCTGGCAGCTTTATCTGTCAGTGTCTCAATCCCAGATGCCACCATAGTCATCACCATTACCATCTTGCCTCTCCCCTGAATCTTGGCTCTTGTCTTTTTTTCCAGCCCGGGCAGGTGGCTGCCTCTTGGTAGGTTCTGCTCACCCACTTGGTAGCACAGTTAGGCTTAGAGATCCAGCCAAGGCAGACAGACAGGGCTCAGAACCTCAGTCTTGCCATGGAAGACGGGCAGCAGAGAGAAAAGGTATGGAATGGAGCTTCTGCCGCTTGCCTGCCACCAGCCAGCAGCCTGGGACCCTCCTGTCTCTCTTTCTGCCACCTCCAGAGTCTCCTGGACTCCTCTGTGTATCTTTCTCACATTTTTTTACCACCTCTCACCTTCTACGCCAGGCCACTCAGCTCTCGCCACTGCACTGCCCTATTACCCCGTACTCCCACCCCTCAGGCAGGAGAAATCCTGAGGCCAAGGCCTCACCCAGGGGTGCTCTCAATGTCTGGCTCTCTAATTTTCTTCTCCCTTCTATTTCTCAACCTGGAAAGGGTGGGAGAAAGGAAAGTGGGAACCACAGAGAGGGGGCTGTCAGCTCTCTGCTGCTGATTCATCTTCACAGAGCAAGAAGGCTGGGCCTGTACATCCAGACAGCAGGGAGGCCCTTTACCTCTACCATTCCAACAGCACCTTTCATCCTGACTGGGGTCCCTGGAGCCTTGCCAGGATCAGTGGCCACACCTACCCCCCTCCATCCCTGCGTGTAGCTGCAGGTCCCTGGGAGGTGGGGACACCTGTAGCTCAAGGGTTGGGAGACCAGGGCAGGCACCATCCATGAGGCCATCTCTGCCTTCAGGGGTGGACACATAAGCACCTACCTAGGACTGCAACTTTGGGAGATTCAGGTGCTCAGAGCCTGCAAGAGAATAAGCAGGTCTTCTGCTGCCCACAGGTGAAGCCCCTGGGCCTCCTCAGGCCCTCGTCCCTGGTGAAGGTTTCCAGCCGCTTCAAGACACACCAAGATGCTCTGCCGAGGCTGCCTGTGCCCCCACTTCAGCAGTCCCTGGACCATTACCTCAAGGCACTGCAGCCCATTGTGAGTGAGGAGGAGTGGGCCCAAACCAAGCAGCTGGTGGATGAATTTCAGACCTCTGGGGGCGTAGGGGAACGCCTGCAGAAGGGACTGGAACGCAGGGCCAAGAAGACCGAGAACTGGGTAAGTGCGATGGTAGGCTGCACTGGTCCCCAGCTCCCAGAGCTCTGGGTCCTCCTGAGCACCCCTCACTGTGGCCTCTTGCCAACAACACACCCAGAGTCTTCACTTATTTGCAATGTAGAGTTTGCTGAGCCCTTACCTGGGCCTGACACTAGCAGATGCTGAGTGGGCAAGAAAGACCTGGTAACCAGCCTCTCAGATCTGACACTGACAAAGTGCAGAGAGGAGGGAAAGGTGGTAAACAGGATGCAGGTCAGTGTGTGAGGTCATTTCAGGCAGGGAAATTCCATGGAAATAAAAGGTGGTAAGGGCTGGCATATGGCTCAGTGGGAGAGCCCTTGCCTGGCATGCCTGAGGCCCTGGGTTCCAAAAGAACTACAAAAGAAAGACGATGATGCAAGTGTGGCCTGATGAATGGCATCATCTTCATATTGGGTGAGCAGGGAGAGCTGTAGGAAGAGGAACTGCTCTAAGACTGTAGGGCAGAGGTGACAACAGCCTGGGACACAGCCTGGAGTGGAGTGAAGAGCAGGGCAAGTCAGGTAGAAGGAACATGGACTTGAGCTCAGTGGGATAGTCTTGGACAGGAAATATGCCTGCCAGGGGTCAGTTGCCCTGTTCTGCAGCTGCACTGTCATGTGTGTTTGGAGTGGCACATGACTGTACTGGTGCCTGTGCCTTCCTCTATATTATTCTTTTTTTTACATTTTAGTTTTCGGCAGACACATCTTTGTATGTGGTGCTGAGGATCGAACCCAGGCCGCACCCATGCTAGGGGAGCGCGCTACCGCTTGAGCCACATCCCTAGCCCCTATATTGTTCTTATACTTCAACATAAAGATAGAGAAGGTGATCCCAGCTGTTGGGAGGGAGGCAAGCTTGAGAGCAGAGGCAGTGGGAGGCTGGCACTTGCCCCCAGGGAGATGCTGGTGGCCTCAGCCTGGTATTGCAGGAAGAAGGGGGAGTCATGAGGTCCAGGGTGGTTTGGATGGCAGTATCACTGGTACTTAACTGATGGGTGGGGGTGTAGTCCCAATCCTGAGCAGCTAGGGGCAGGAATGGATAGGACCAAGGAAGAAGCTGATTGGGACAGAACCAGTGCTAGATTCTGTTCCTGTGAAGTACAGCTGTCCTTCAGTATCCATAGGGGATCCACTCCAGGACCCTGTGCATTCCAAAATCTGAGGATACTCAAGTCCTTTATAGGAAAGGGTTTAGTATTTGCATAGGACCAATGAAGGTTCTCCTGGGTACTATAAGTCACCTCTAGATAACTTACAACTCTAAATACAATGTAAATGTTATGTAAATTTTGTTATACTGTGTAGCTTAGGAAATAAAGGCAAGAAAACAAGTCTGTACTTGTTCAGTACAAACATAGATTTTTCTTCAAATATTCTCCATACTGCGGTGTTGGATCTGTGAACATAGAACCTGCAGATTCAGAGGGCCAACTGCACTGTGAGGTGGGAGGTGTAGAAACTGGCCCAGGGATCATCAGAGGTGAGAGGCAGGTGGGAGTTGGTGCAGGGGCAGCATTTACTGAGGCTTGGCAGGTCAAGGCCTTGGATTCTGGAGTCAGGGTTTGGCCCTGGTAGGACCTTGGAGGGCCTGGAGTCCACTGGTTCTCCAATTGTGTTAGCCAGGGACTCCTTCAACCCAAAGCTTCTGGCTCAAGGAGTAGGGCCTGTACACTCAGAGCTCCTGAAGCAGTTTTGATGCCACCTAACAGGATCTCACGGGGCCATACCAGCAGGTTTTTCCTGTCTCTTAAGATGCAGCCCAAGGCTCTGAGATCCCTGGGAGAGTGCAGACCCCTGACTGTGAGGGAGCTTCTGTCTGTCCCTCCCTATACATAAAGCACACCAAGGCCCAGAGAGGTAGACCAAAGCCCAGAGCCTCACAGCAGCTCTCAGGAGGCACTGTGCTACACAGGAAGACCTGCGTGACTCAGGAGTCCAGTCCTTAGGCTGTGAGTCAGTGACAGCAGTCACCCAGTATTCGTCCTAAGGCAAGTCACCTCCCCTTTCCCTCTTGCCAAGGATCCAAGGCAAGTGGCCTGGTGCCATAGGCCATCAGTTCCTCAAGGGGAGTAAGTATTGAGAAAGTACCTCCTGATACTGCTTGGAATGGGACAAGGGTGCACAGGGGGTGGCCTAGGTCTCCAGGGTCTGAGGAATCTGCAGAGAGGTGCACAGTGGTGGAGGCAGTGTGTGCTGGAGAGGGGTTGTAATCAGCACAGAATTCTCAGGGACACCTTGGACGGTCACCTAGGAGTGTCCACATCATCAAGATAGCCTTTAATACCATGCCCATGGCCAGTCCCCAGAGAGACCCCCCACACCCCCAGGGCAGAGGATAGATCTTAAGGACATGTCATCCATATCTTGTCACTAACACAGTAATTACCCTTCCTCTCTGGTCAAGATTGCTCTGACCTTGAGATCAAAGTTTATTTTCTGGTCTGACACCAAGAAAACTGAGGCTACTGAGAAGGACAGGACCTGTGAGCTGTCCTGACACCAAATCCCTGTCTTAGAAAACCTCTCAGCTGGGGATGGTCAAACACTCATTCACTGAGCCAGGTGTGATGGGACACACCTAAAATCCCAGCTACTTAGGAAGCTGAGTCAGGAGGATCACAATTTTGAGACCAGCCTTGGCAACTCAGTGAGAACCTGTCTCAAAATAAAATTTTAATAAAGGGCTGGGGATGCAGTTCAGTGGGAGAGTGCTCCCACAGTATGTCAGAGGCCCTGGGTTCAATCTCAGCACCACACACACACCAAAAAAAAATCATTTACCTTCCTGCCACCCTACCACCCCAGGTTTCCTCCCTGGCAGTGCTAATTGCCCAGGCTAAGGGGAAGATGGTAGGTTTAAGGAGGTGTGGAGGGTTTCTGAACCTCAGCATTCACTTGGAAAATCTGGGCTGCAGATATGGGGCAGAGGGCATGGGGCCAGCCAGGTCCCTGGCCCTGGGGAGAAAGGGTATCAGGTGCCCATCCCCCTCTCCTAACCAGACTCTGGTCCTCTTCCAGCTGTCTGAGTGGTGGCTCAAGACAGCCTATCTCCAGTTCCGCCAGCCTGTGGTCATCTGCTCCAGCCCTGGAGTTGTGCTGCCCAAGCAGGACTTTGTGGATCTACAGGGTCAGCTCCGGTGAGTGGCGGGGGCTGGGGTGGGGCAGGGACGTAGCAGCAGGGCTGTGCAGTTTTCAGCACCCCCAAGCCCCAAGTCTAAGCCCCAGGAGATTGGAAGGACCCAACCCTGATCTTATATCCCTACAAACAGACTTGTAAAGTGGGGAGCATCCTCCCTATTCTACAGATAGGGAAACTGAGGCTCAGAGCAATAAAGGGACTTGCCCAAGACCACTAATCAGGATAAGAGGCAGGGCCTCCAGGGTCAGAGATCCAAACCTGGGACTGAGTCCACTCCTTCCCAATCTCCTGAGCTGGCCACAGGGGTGACCTTTGTACACAGTCCCCTTTTCCACATTCGGCATGTCACCTGCCCTGGCCCACGTTCCAGTCCTTACCAGAGATAAAAATACCAGCAATAGGGATCTCCTGCTCAAGAGCCAGCCACTCGATGCTGCCACTTGCTTCTTTTAAAGAGCCAGGAGGGTGTGGCCCCATGCAGAGCACTTGCCTCACATACTCAGGGCTCTGGGTTTCAATCTCCACACCACAAAAAAGGACCAGAGCACTTGGGGAAGGGCTGGAACTCAGACCTAGGAACCCTAGCCAGTGGTGCGCATGTTGAGGCCACTGCAGGCCCCAGGTATAGGGGCTGGTGGGTGTGGGCTAGGAAACCCCTCTTCATAAGCCCAGATGACCCAGGGAGGAAGGCCAAGTTGAGACCAGTGGCCCAGGGAGGACACAGAGTCTCAGAGAGGGGAAGGGACCTAGCAGAGGGGACACCATGAGCTACTGCCCTTTCTTCCACACACACATCCTCAGGTCCCTCCATGCCTGATACTTCACAGCATATGTCCTCTCCTGGCCCCAGCCTGTGGTTCAGGACCTCAGACCCTTGGTGGGTGGACCTGATGCCACTGACCATTAATGCCATTGATTAGCACCTAAGTCCTGCCAGGCCATAGGCCACCAACTTCTCCCTGAGCCCTGCTGATGGCCTTCCTCTAGAGAGTGAGGAAGAAAGCTCTCAGAAGAGCCTCTCGTGGAGGGGCTCAGAGATCCCTGCCCGAGCCCCCAGTTTTCTGTAAGCAGTGGGAGAGGTGGGGAGAGGGAATCGGTAGGTTACCTTGGCTAGGCCTCCCCCTCCCCCACCAGGTGATCTTGCCCAATCCCACGTGTCCTGGGCCTCCCTCAGTGTCCACACAGTTTCACATCTCTAACCAATCCTCCAGGTTCGCTGCCAAACTAATCGAGGGTGTGTTGGACTTCAAGGCCATGATTGACAAGTGAGCATCTCTACCCCGACCCTGTCCCACTCCTGCTCAGGCCTGCACCCCTCACCCAATGTGTCAGCTTGGGTGCTAGGCAGGCCCAGAGGCCAGTCATTTTCACTTCCTGTTGACCTAGCCTCGGTGGGGGTTAGAGACTGCACATTCTGGAGATTAGAATGTTTAGGTCCTCCTCACTCCAGCCACTGGCACCACCAGGTAACCTTGCCCCATCCCAGAAAGAGGACCCCAGAGATTGACTTGCTACCTCATATCTCCTGTAGCAAACCGAAGCCCAGAAAGTGGGAGGGAGGGAATTTCCAGATGACTCATAAATGGGACCCTTGGGCAGGAGTAATACAGGCCTCCTGACCCTTGCCCAGCTCTGATGGCCCCTGTTGATGCTGAGGGTGAGTAGGGATACAGGGGTTCCTGGCCCTGAGTGAGCTCCCACTTGGCTGGCCCAGCCCCTAACAGATTCCTGTCCACCTTGGCCGCCTCCCTGTTTACTTGCCCAGTAACCCCTCAATGTTCCCCTTCCCCCACAGTGAGACCCTGCCTGTGGAGTATCTGGGGGGAAAGCCACTGTGCATGAACCAGTACTATCAGATCCTGTCCTCCTGCCGAGTGCCGGGCCCCAAGCAGGACTCAGTTGTCAACTTCTTAAAGACCAAGAAGCCACCCATGCACATCACTGTGGTGCACAACTACCAGGTGGGTGTCCCTGCCACAGCCCTGCCCTGCAGCAGGAGGCAGCTTCCCAACACAGATGCTCACCAGCCCGGGAACTCCATGCCCTGGCCAGGAGGGGCTGTGGGCCTGCCCAGCCTGAGGAGGGCAATCTGAGGATCTCCTTCCTCTCTTCCCCTGAGCCTGACTCCATCCTCTCAGGTGGGCCCTGGGACAGCACTGGCTGTGACCTCCAAGCTGCCAAAAGGAGGCTGGGAGGTGGGTCAGGACGGTTCTTGCTCCAAATCCCCCAGCCCCTGCCTCTGTCTGCACAGTTCTTTGAGTTGGACGTGTACCACAGCGACGGAACACCCCTCACCTCGGATCAGATCTTTGTGCAGCTAGAGAAGATCTGGAACTCATCTCTGCAAGCCAATAAGGAGCCCGTGGGCATCCTCACATCCAACCATCGCAACACATGGGCCAAAGCCTACAATACCCTCATCAAAGGTGCCTCCAGGGTGGGGCCCACACTGAGGCCATACTTCAGGCCTCTTTGCACAGTGAGCAGGACCAGCACCAGGCTGGGGCAGCCACATGTCTCACTGGATCCTCTCAACTCAGAGTGTCGTTGGCCCATTTATAGATGAGGAAACTGAGGCTTGGTTTGGTTAGGCTGGTTTCTCTCTGTTAAGTAACGGGTTGGGATCAGAGTCCAAGTCTTCTGCTGCAGAGCCTGCCTTTCACTCCATATTCCCTCTATCCCCGTAGGTCCCGCTAAGGCTCCAAATCCATATTGGTCAAGGCATCATCATAGAGCCAGACCACCCACTCTGGATCCTTGATGCAACATTAGTCCCCTGGTGTGACCCTGGGCTTCCACTTCCAGTGTCCACAGTGGTCAGGTGTTTGGCCCTGCCCTTCAGGGAGGGTACAGGGGAAGACTGAAGTGCCTTGTTGGGGGTGAAGTTCCAAACATGCACCCAGCACTCAGTGAATGTCCTGGAATCCCCCAATCAGGGAACTGCCCACTCCCAAACGGGTGCAAACAGGCCAGAAGATCTCCAGGCAGGAAGCCATAGGTCATGGGACTTAATCCTGTCTCCCCACCCCCACTTCCCCCTTCCACTACCCACAGACAAGGTGAACCGGGAGTCCGTGCGCTCCATCCAGAGGAGCATCTTCACCGTGTGCCTGGACAGGCCTGTGCCCAGGGTCTCAGAAGATGTCTACCGTAACCATGTGGCTGGCCAAATGCTGCACGGGGGCGGCAGCAAGCTCAACAGTGGCAACCGCTGGTTTGACAAGACACTGCAGGTGAGGACTTGGCAGGGCCATGACCCCCAAACACCTACCCAAAGCTGGTCCACTGTGGCTAGGGACTTCCTGCCCCTCTGGATCTGGCATTCCTAGCCTCCCACTTATAAAGCAGAGATGAAGCCAGTAGGCTGGACGCCGTGCCACCATAATTACCAGGCAGCCAACCTGTCATTATCAGACCTGCACACTACTGTCAGCCCCAGAACAGCGCTTGGGCTCATCAGAGATCCTGGAATCTGCGGGGTCGGGCAGGCGGTACAGGCTTGGGCACAACTTTTCCTCCCTGCGCCTTTAACATGGTGGGGGCAGGGGGCTGGGGACGTGGCTCAAGCGGTAGCGCGCTTGCCTGGCATGCATGTGGCCCCGGGTTCGATCCTCAGCACCACATACAAACAAAGATGTTGTGTCCGCCAAAAACTAAAAAAAATAAATATTTTAAAAAAAAAAAACATGGTGGGGGCAGAATTCTCCGGGGCGGGGGGGCTTTCTAGGCTTAGCTGAGCTGTGCTGAGCATGAGATGGGCTTCGGACAGCCTGGGCTGGCAGAGCCAGGGTACCCTACGAGTGTTAGTTGTCATTAATAACAGAAACAGCACAACCCCTTGAGATGACTTCAGAGAGGCCCTTCCCATGAGACCTACCTGGAGTGCCTGGGACAGGAACCACCCTCCTGACCTGGGCCTGACAGAGTCCCTTCTCCCCCTACAGTTCATTGTGGCAGAAGATGGCTCCTGTGGCCTGGTTTATGAACATGCAGCAGCGGAGGGACCACCCATTGTTGCCCTTCTGGACCATGTCATCGAGTACACGTGAGTAAGGTCACACTCTGATTTCCCAGTTCCTGATGTAGGAACTTTGGGGATTGTTACTCTCCTTTTCACCTGGGAATCTACTTCAAAGGGAGCAGGCAGAGGAAATGGTTCTTAGAGCCAGCTGGAACTCTGGCTCCCGACTTCCTGCTGTGTGGCCTTGGACAAGTCTCTTGTGTCCCTACATTTAGCAGCGTGGAAGCTGGCGCAAAGGCAGTTTTCTGAAGAGCAAATTTGAGTGTCCCTGAACTGGTTCCCCATCTTCAGGGACCCATCCGCTCTACTCCAGTCCCAGGGACACACTCAGGCTCTGGGGCACCAGCATGAGCCTGAGCCCCCAATGTCCCATGCAGGAAGAAGCCGGAGCTCGTGCGGTCCCCCATGGTGCCTCTGCCCATGCCCAGGAAGCTGCGGTTCAATATCACCCCTGAGATCAAGAACGACATTGAGAAGGCCAAGCAGAACCTTGGCATGTAGGTCTTGCAGGGACAAGGCCAACAAGCCTTCAAGCCCAAGGCTCCATGTAGGCCTGTCCCGGCACCTGTCCCTGTGCTCTGGGTCCCTCCCTGGGGTTGGCAGGGGCTGCTGGGTACCTGCTTCTCACCTGTTCCTCCTGTGTCCCCCTTCCCAGAATGATCCAGGACCTGGACATCACAGTGATGGTGTTCCACCACTTTGGAAAGGACTTCCCCAAGTCAGAGAAGCTGAGCCCTGATGCCTTCATCCAGATGGCCCTACAGCTGGCCTACTACAGGTGTGCCTACCTCCTATTTGCGAAGAAAGGAGAGATCTGGGAACGGGGTGCAACCTTTCAGGGTGGGCTTAGAAATGTCTCGCACCCAGGATCTACGGGCAGGCGTGTGCCACATATGAAAGTGCCTCCCTGCGCATGTTTCACCTGGGACGCACTGACACCATCCGCTCAGCCTCTATGGACTCACTGGCCTTCGTCAAGGCTATTGATGACTCCAGTGTGACGGTGAGAGATCTAGCAAGGGCTGGTGAGCTGGACTCGAGCCATCTCCTTTCCTGTTCACTCTGCCATCACACATGGATAGCGCATGTGTGGTCTTCCAGCCCTATGGTGGGCAATGGGAATCCAACAGAAGAAGAAGCATGGATTTAGTTCTGAGCTTTCTGATAGTCAGAGGAAAAGGGAGCCATCCCTACGTTGGGGCCTTGGGGGCTAGGGACTGAAGAGATAGCAGTACTCGGCTCTGAAGGAGCTGGGAACGTAGTGCTGGGTAGATAGTGGGCTACGAAGTAGGGGAGAAAGAGGGAAGGGACAGTGCTTCAGCTCTCCCTGACCTTCACACCCACCAGGAACATCAGAAGGTGGAGCTACTGCGGAAAGCTGTGCAAGCCCACCGAGCCTACACTGACAGGGTGAGTGAGCCCAGTGTATCACCACTTATTGTCCCTTAACATCCCCCACCTGTCTGTCCATCTTTCTTCTCATCCCTCATTACATGGCTGCTAACCTTTCACTAGAAGCACTCCTTCCCTGAGCTCTGGAACACCCAGAGCAATAGCCCCATTTTGAAGCTGGGAATCTAAGGGGGACCTGGTAACTGCCCTCATCCCAGTTCCAGAGTTAGCACGGGCCCCTGGGTGTTGTGGAATGCTGAGGGTGTCCATGGTTCAGCAACAATGCGTTTCCTGCTTTCCAGTAGCTTGGGCTACAGCCAGGGAGCTAATGGTCTAGGTGCCCATCCTAGCTGTGGCACCTGTTTGTGCCATACACTGCTCACATCACATGCAGCTGTCATCTAGATCTTACTGCTTTCTGCCACAGATGGAAGACACTGAGGCTCCAGAACCTAAGGATTTGTTAAGGTCCCACAGCCTGGACGGGGCTGAGCTGCCCACCTCCAGGGCTCATGCTTTTAAATCCCACATTGTCCTGCCTCCTGGCCAGATCTCTGTCCCTCCCTGGGACTTAATTTCCTCATCTGGAAATTTCCTCTCCTGCCTGGATACTTTGATGTCTTGGTTCCCAAGGACTAGTGGCTGGAAGGGGCAGTGCTACCGTAGCCTTCTCCTGCTCCTGGCCCTCACCTGCTCCTGACATCTTCCCCACAGGCCATCCGTGGAGAAGCCTTTGACCGGCACCTGCTGGGCCTGAAGCTGCAGGCCATCGAGGACCTAGTGAGCATGCCTGACATCTTCATGGACACCTCCTATGCCATCGCCATGCACTTCAACCTCTCCACCAGCCAGGTGGGCCACTGCCAAAGCCTTGAGTCCCCAAGGAAGTGGGGACAGGGGCAACACTGCAGCCTAGGCAGGCTGAGGTAGTGTCAGAGCTCCTTAAGAAAACTGGCTTCCTTCACTCACTGGTCAGATAGAAACACCTGATCTGGGTCAACCTGTGCTAGATGCTGGGCTAGCAGGGGACAGAGCACCATGCCTGCTCCCCTCTGTGGCAAGTGCTGGGGGTCGGGAGGGCAAAGGAGGGAGCAGCTACAATCCCCCACACCCAGGAAATGCCTAGGAAGGCTCCCCAGAGGAGATGACTGCACCTTGGAGAACGAGAGGGAGTCCCCCTCTGCTGGAGATAAGGAAAGGGTGTCTGCAGCAGAGCAGGGTGGGAGCAGACAGAAGAGAAGACAGGCTGGTGCCCCCTCACGGTTGGAGGCAAACCATGGACCAGGGATGAGAGCTTTGATCTCCTATCCCCAGGTCCCTGCCAAGACAGACTGCGTCATGTTCTTTGGGCCTGTGGTCCCTGATGGCTACGGCATCTGCTATAACCCCATGGAGGCCCATATCAACTTCTCTGTGTCTGCCTACAACAGCTGTGCTGAGACCAATGCTGCCCGCATGGCACACTACCTGGAGAGGGCACTCCTGGACATGCGTACCCTACTTCAGAACCACCCCCGGGCCAAACTCTAAGCCTTGTGCTCAGGCCTGCTAGTGCCATAGCCAATCCCATCTGGGGATAGCCACCCTCCAGGGCTCAATTCCTTTGCTTCCTCTGCCCTTGGCCCCAGGATCTGAACACATCTTCTTGGGGGTCCTACAGGCTCAACAAAGTGCCTTCTGTGAGCTGGGGCTCAGTTCAGAAGCTGAGCAGGACCTAAGGCGCAGGCCTCCAGTGAATCATTCCCTGGAGAAGGGATCCACTCTAGCCCAGCACTTACCATACTAGGAGACTAGAAAGAGCTCCGTTTCTTTCCTAGCTCAGCTCTGGCTAGTCCTTGCTATCTGCATAGCCAGGCCAGGGTCTGTACTCTGAACTTCAAGCTCTCAAGGACCTGAAGACAAAGGATGATCTGGAGCTGAGGAGCCAGGGAGCAAGGTTTCCTGGTCAAGGGGACCCCCTGAGGTACCATCAACAACACGGTTGCTATGGTCTTTTTGGATAAGGTGACTCATGAGCCCTGGCCCTCTTGCTTCCACACAGCATGATCCCTGAACCACTTCACAGTTGTAAAACACAAGCACACCAGGTAATTAATTAATAAAGGGAAAATGTGCTGGCAAAGAGTTCTTTCAGCTGAGGGGAAAGGAGGGGGACAGGTGTCTTCTTCCACCTGTCCTTGTCTGGAAAATGGTGTCCCAAAAGGGCCCCCAGAGGAGTCCTTGGGTTCAGGGAGCTAGTTCAGGGCCAGCTGGGACCTTAGGTGCTGGGCCAAGAATGGTGCCACACCCAGGGTCACATTCTTCATCAACTCTCCACCCACTTGTCCTGGCTTGGGCCTTCCAAGTCCCATGAGCTGAGTGGCACCATGAGGCCCTGGTCTGATGGGTGGGGTGGGGTGGCCAACACCCAGGGCCCATAGGCTGGTCCAGCTGCCCTCCATGGAGCACAGCAGGACTGGTAGAAGATCAGGCATGCTTGCCCCAGCTCGCCCCAGCCCTCACTGCTGCCAGGGCAGATACCTGCTGGGGGTGCACCGGGGAAGCAGCCACCTGCCAGCACCACGTACCTGCCCTCAACCCTGTACACCTAGTAGAAGTGGAGCATCTTGTCAGGGTCAAGTAGGCACATATGGAATGCCAGGAGCAGGTGCACTGGGGCTAGGAGGGCAGCAACGTGAGGTGCTTCATGGCCTGACCAACCTGCGACCATCACTGAGGGTGTGGCCCATGGTTTTCCATTTTTCAGATGAGGAAACAAGCTCAGAGTTAAGATTACCAGGACACTAAGTAGCAGAACAGAAATTCCGAGAGAGCACACTTATTTCCTTCAGGTCAGAGCCTGAGGAACATGTGTGACTGAGCCCCCAGCCCTGCAGCATATCCACTCAGGGCCGGGAATGGAGATGAAGGTGGCTATTGGTAGAAACTGGATTTCAAGCATGAGAGGGCAGTACAGGAAGGCACTTGCATACCAGGCACTGATCCAGCCTTGAGGCCCTTAAGGTCTGATCAAATCTTTCCTTCACCTGTGAAGGTGGACACTCATTGTGGCCTTTTTTCTCCTTTCCTAATAAGGCTAGATAGATGCCACTTGCCCAAAGCCCCACAGAACAAGAGATGGGCCCCAGACCATAGGCTCCATGGTGATTTAAAGCAGTATTTAATAATTAGCTGGGGCACAGTGGCACGTGCTTGTAATCCCACTGGCTAGGAAGGCTGAGACAGAGAGGATCACAAGTTTGGGGCAAGCCTCAGCAACTTAGAAAACCTGTCTCAAAAAACAAAAAGGGCTGTGGAAGTAGCTCAGTGGTAAAGTATCCCTGGGTTAAATGCCCTATACAAAAAAAAAAAAAAAAAGTAGATAACTAATTTTAAATCTACAAGGCTCCTGGGTCACCACTCATCTGAAGTTGGCTTAATTGAATGTCAAGGTTCAGTGGCCCCAGGGGACCTCACAGGCCTTAACACCCATTTGATTAGGGGTAACTTTTGATTCCTCCTCCCCTGAGGGTGTAGCTGTTCTGCATCTCAGGGCCATCCCTGGGTCCCTCTCATAAGGCCTTTAAAAACCTAGTTCAGGGGCTGGAGTTGTGGCTTAGAGGTAGAGCACTTGCCTGGCATGTGTGAGGCAATGGGTTCGATCCTCAGCACCACATAAAAATAAAAGGTATGTGTCCATCTACAGCCAAAATTAGAAGAAAAAAAAAAAACCCAGTTCAGTGTGTAGTTACTTCTGTAAAAGCAAGATTTTCATCCATCCATGCACCCAGAAATATGGAATGAAAGAAGTGGAGGAGACGTTCCTCTTGCCTTAGGAAAGGCAGGCCCTGTTCCCCAGTCTTACAAGCTGCCCCATGAAGATGGAACCCAACTTGCTGAGAGCAGGCTAGAGCCAGCTAGTATGAGGCAGGAAAGGAGAATAAGACTGAGAAACTGATGGTCCCCAATGCTGAGAGAGCTGCAGCTTAGGCAGGATGTGGGACCACAGAGAGGATGGAGCCAGAGGTTGGAAGGCCCTGGTGGGAAATACAAAGGCCTTCAAACCCCTGCCTTGGGGCCTAGGGTGCAGCTCCCAGGTGAGGCACTCACCTGGCACCTGTGAGGCCCCTGGCTCCCTGTCCAGCATTAGTGGAGGGACTAGTTATCTCAAGATGCTTATGATTTCCTTGTCCTAAGGGTCACATGTCACCACAGCCACCCCCAGCCGCCTCACATAAGCTGTCACATGCTCAAGCCGCCATAGTTTAAGATTTTATTTTAAAACAATAGTAAACAATTTTGTTGATTTTTCTTAAACCACCTTACACTTGGCTTGTCTCAGGCAAAAAGTAAAAAATAAAAATACTAAGGGAAGGGGAGGGAAACATGAGGACTGACCTACCTCCCTAGAAACCAGCCCTGGTCCTGGCATCTGGAATGGCTTTGGACACTGCCTTTAACAAATGAGAAAAGAAAGCACCGAAAACTTGTGCTTCAGCAGCAGATTAGGACCCTCCACTGAGAAAAGGGTGGGGGGGAAACACAGGTCCCCAGGGACCTGGGTCAGCTCTGGAAACTTCTGGGAATCTGGAAGCCTCTCCTCCATGAGTGTTGCAGAGTGACTCAAGAGATGGTCCCTAGGAAGAGCCCTCCAAGCTGGGCATATGGGGATCTGTGAGCTCACACCTGGACAGATTCCCCGCCTGCTGGGTGAGGTGGGAAGGACAAGGACATCTTCAGAGCATATAGAGAAGGGCAGGGGATCAGGCACTGGCTGCCAGACTCCTCCTGTCGTGGCTCCTGGTTCCTTTGTTCAAGGGATGAAGACTGACTGGTGCTAGGTGGCAGACACGGAGCTGTAAACAGCTTGGGTGTGTCACCCATACGTGCAGGCTCCTTTGTCATCTTGGGGACAGGAGACCAGAGAAAGCCCTTGTGGTGTCAGGTTGATACGGAAGAACACAATGATAGCAGCCGCCAGACGCGTGCTTGCTCTGGGCCCTGCCCCCAAACGAAACACTGACGAGGTTCTGGAATGGCAATGGTGGCAGGGAGGGCACAGGGGACACTCCCTTCTCCTGGCCCCCAGCCCCTCAGGTCCAGGAAGAGGCAGTCTGCCCCGGGCTCGGGACAAAAGGCCTGGGCCCCTCTGTACCCAGGACAACCACTGCAACGTGGACTCTCTAGGTCCCATCTCCAAACTCCCATCTGCCTTTGATAAAAATTCAAAAAATAAATAGTGTGCACTTTTTACGTCACCTGGAGTCTCTAGCCCAAGACTAGAGATGCAAGCCCTCATCCCCTTCCCCACACCCTGGTGCCACGTCAGGGGCACCTTCTGCCCAGCTGGGGGCTGGCAGCAGCAGAGTAAGTGTCTCTGGCCATTTAGCCCCCAGGCAGCAGGCCTTCCAGGGTCCTAGTTGAGGGGCTGGCTCAGCCCTTTGGTCCACCTTGTCCATTAAAATTAAAATAAGAAAAAAAAAAGGCTCCACTTGGTGACTCAGGTCTGTAGAGGTCTCTGCTTCAGCCCTCTGTCAGTCATTCTGTCCATCCTGCAAGGCATCATGCAGGCCAGATCTGGAGGCTGGACCCAGCCCTACCCACCAGTCACTGCAATTTCGTCCCCAGCTTGCGCTGTCTGTTCCTGCAAAATAGGATAGGGTCAGATGTGGGGACACCTGGTGTTCAGTGGTATCCCCTCCCCACTCAAAGTTCCAATGAAATGGACAAATGCCCATACAGCAGCTGCAGTGACTGACCCAAGCTGTACCAATCAGAGCCCCTGCCCTGGGGCTGGGACATGGACAGGGTCAGTCTCTGCTGGACTGTATCATGATATCTCCTCAGCTTTGGAGCCCAGGAAGAGGGCCAGGAGACGGGCAGGGCAGAGACCTGGACAAGAGGGACCTGGCTGATTCCAATTAATCATGGAGAACTCCCCTTACATACAGGTCAGCCCAAGCTGTTCAGTTATCACCAAAATGGAATTACAAAGAAGCAGCTTGGGACTGGGGTTATAGCTTAGTTGGTAGAGTGCTTGCCTCACATGTACAAGGCCCTGGATTCAATCCCAACACCATCACCACCAAAAAAAAAAAAAAAGCAGCCCTACATCTGGGAATATGTAAGCAAAGCAGACTGCAGAGTTTGGAACTGCTGACATCCTGGTTTGGAATATGCCTATATCCAGATGAGCTCAGGAACCTAATCAAAGCAGGGAATTGCCCGTATTTTCTAAAGCAGCTGACTGAGGCTCAAGAAGAACAGGGCTCGTCTAGGATCCAGGTTAAAATCCTGAGCACCTCAGCAAACTTTTCTGCCTCAGAAGCTTTGTGTATGCTGCTCCCTCTGCTGAGAGCCCCCATTTCTGGCCCTAACAGGACCACTGTTCCTTCTCCTAGGAGGCGGTCCTGGGCAGTCACGCAGCAGGTTAAGTTCTTGTTGCAAACCCTCAAACCTCTGGGTCTGGCTCCCTGGCACAGACCTCACCTCACGGACAGGCTCTTCATTCCACACATTTCCCTGCAGCTGTGAGCGCCCCCAGGGTAGAACCCTGGCTGACTGCACCCAACCTCACAGCCTGGCACAGAACAGGTCCATGTGGAGGACAGGCAAATGAAGGCAGGTGGCAGCCAGCCAGCCAGCCAGGACGGGCAAGGCAGCACCACTCTGGGAGCCAGGTAAGAGCACAGCAAGCGTGGCTGGGGCCTTTCTGCTGTTAATGGGATTGCCCAGCCCTAACTCCTTTAAATCCCCTTTTCTCTTGGAGCTGAGGCTTTACAGTTAAGCTTATTAGGATAATTTGGACCTTAATATACTAAATACATTTCCTAGCTGCTGGGACACCCCTCCCTGCCCCACCTCTTCGTTCCTCTCACTCCTCTTTGGAAAACATCCTCTGGAGCCCAGCCTGCTTCAGCTCCTCTCTAAACCCTGAGAGGACCCAGTAGACATCCCACCCAAGATCTGGGGTGAGCTGAGTGGAAGAGTGTGAGTCAGGAGCATCCAAAGCCCAGCACTGCCCCGACATGCTCTGCACCTGAAGGCTGCCCTAACTGGGTGTGCCCGCTGACCTGGCCACCAGGAAGCATCTCAATAAATAGCTTGGAGGGCCACGCACAGGACCCCTGAGATCTCAGTGGACAAGCTCTCCTGTTTTTGGCTGCAGATGTTAAGTGCAAGGGCTCTGAGACAAAAGTTCACTGCCCAGCTCCCTCACCGACTTTCTGAAAGATGTCAGGCAAGTGACTTCCCTTTCCTCTGAGCTTACTTTCTCATCTGCAAAATGAGGATCACAAGAGAATTCAATAAAGCAATGAAAGAAAAGTAAGCAAGTTCCAGGCTTTAAGGAAGCCCTCCAAATATGGGGACAGCAGTAACTTCTGGCCCCTTAACTTACCTGGCTTCTGCCCGGGTTACCGTGTACTCAAACCAGAGTACATTGGGAATGAGGCTCGTGTCCCGGATTAGGAAGAACTCAGAGACAGGCCTGGAGAGACAGACCCAGAAAGCCACAGCTGTGTCAGCGCATGAGCCTCCCACCAAGCCAGATGCCCCACCAGATCCTGGGGCTGGTGCTGCACCCTCCCCCGCTCCTACAGAACCACAGTACTCACAACCCAGCAGGACTTTGGCCCACCCCACCCTCCCTTCTTCCTTTTCTTTTGGCAGTACTGAGGATTAAACCCAGGGGCACTCTACACTGAACTCTATCCCCTTGCTCTTTTGATTTTACTTGGAGACAGGGTAGGGTGTCGAGGTAAGTTGCCAATGTTGGCCCTGAACTTTTGATCCTCCTGCCTCAGCCTTCTGAGTCCCAGTATTATAGGTGTGCACCACTTTGTATGACTCCGACTGTTTTCTAAGTCCCTCAGAGCCTAGGCAAGGACAGAGGATGGTACTCTGGCTTCTGGATATGGGGAGGCCCCATAAGACCCTGCAGCAAGACCCTAGGGGAGGTGGAAGGTAGGCAAGTGGCTGGGTACTGGGCCCTCCCAGGGAGATGAGGCTGGACTCAGGTTGCTGGAGACTTCCCACTGATGGCCACACTTGTGGGAGTGGACAGGTGCCACAGGCCAGGAAGGTGGAGGGACAGGAGGCAGTTACCAGGCTGCTATCCTGGGGAACAGCGGGGTGAGGACCTCCTGGGTGAAGACGAACCAGGCGATGGCCATGAGGCTTCCAGCAATGCCCCCATAGAGCACCTGGCTCCAGGTGTGGTACAGCAGGTAGACCCTGGGCCAAGGCCAGAAGGGAAGTTCATGAGAGCCAGACAGGGACAGGCTTACACAATCTCCTGTGTTCAACAGGGTCAGTTTCCCAGGGACCTTGTATGCACACGTGGTGTCAAACGCAGGTAGGACAAGCTCCCAGGAACATGCCTCAGCCCACCTTCCGAAGGGGGGCAGGGCACTGGAGCCCAATGGCTGCTCCCTATCTCTAGAAGTGACGAGGTTGCTCAGCTGGGATCTGCCTCCCTCCCATCCAGCCCTTAAACTGAGTCTGTCTGTAAGAGACTCCCCTAGGAAGCTGGGAACAAATGGCTGACACACAGGGATATCCCCAGAATCTTAGGCTCCGTCAATGGGCTACAAGGAGCAACTGGAACCCTGTCCCTTTAAAACCTGAGGTGTGGGGCCCTTTCCCAGACCTTCCCTACAAGACCTGGGAGGGGACCCACAATGAGGTCTAGCAGGATCCCAAGTGGGCAGGGCAGGGCTCCTCCTGCCTCATACCTGCTGTAGGAGACCAGGAAGGCCGCAGTGAGGAGCCCCAGGGACAGCACATGCCTCCACAGCAAGTCCAGGAACCTGGCGTTGTTCGTCTGGTGCATTCTGCGAAAACAGACCATCAGCCAGCCTCAGCCCCAGTCTGTGGTCCAGGCCTTCCAAATAGCCCCTGGCCCGATCCACACGCTCCTGGAACCTTCTGCCTCAGCTGCAGCTCTTTCTACCCCTAGAGGTATCTGAAGGGCTAGCAGTAAGTCCCCAGCACAGCCCATCCTGGGCCATTTTAGGGTCACACCCACTGGGACAGAAGCTCACCTTAAATACAGGAATAGGAAGGAATAGACGGAGAAGAACCACATAAACTGGGAATGGCTGGAGGGCATCCCGTACTTCGTGCCCACGGCTGTGTGGGGGCCTGGGGGAGAAAGGAGACCAGGGCATCACAGGAGGACGCAGGCCTCCTGGCAATACCCCAACCTGGGGAACCATAGGCCCTTGCAGCCCGGGCCCTACCTCCACAGGGCCGTGGTTCCTGGATGACGTGTTTGATCAGCCAGTTGACCCCTTCGTTCAGTGCCAGGCCCCCGAGGAAAGAGATCTGCCAGGGGAAGATGTCAGTCAGCTGAGCCTGTGCACCTGCTGGCCATAGCCCAGCCGCAATGACTGTGACTTCTGACTGACCTCCCAGGCCAACAAGTGAACAGCCTAGACCAGCTAAGAGCTCTGCACAAGACACGCAGCAGCATGGAGGGGACGGCAGAGCAGAGCAGGGTGTGGAGCTGAGGGGACAGACTCACCGTGTGTAGCTCCCGCTTGAATATGATGAGGGTCACAAAGCCGACAATGACAAAAACAGGGCTGAGGCTCAGGTAGGCAAGGAGGTGGCCAGAGAGATCACCTGTGGAAGTCAGAGAAGCAGGAATGGGAACAGGAGCCAGTCCCTACAACCCAAGTAGGGCCTGAGGTGGCAAGGAGGTCCCAACAGGACCTGGCGCCCAGGGCGAGGCAGTGAAGATGCCCAGTAGACCAACCGACCACGCCAACCTAGTAAAGCAGGTATAACAAGAAAGGTCTAGTCCTAACCACCAAAAGTCACACAGCATGAGCTTAATTCAGGTGCCTTCACTGTCCCCATTCTGAGAACCAGAAGGAGTTATGGACCTGCCCAAAGTCACTCCCACAAATCACACACACACAGAAGTGAGGGACTTAGAAATCCAAGGATCCAGCCTGGTCCACATGCCACACCCATCACTCTGCCAGAGCAGAGATCTGAAGCCTGCTTGGTCTGACACCAGAGGTAGGTCCCTGCATGGAGGGAAGCCCAATGGCACGGCACCACACCTCTGCTGCCCCAGCCAAGCCCTGGGCCTCCGGGAAGGCTGATGGTCTCTGGACTCACACAGACTTGAGTCCACACTAAAGCTCCAATGCAGCCAAGCTGGGACAGTGGCTACTTGTGGCAGGTAACAGTTTCCCCATCGGCAAGAAATTGTGACCTACTGACTACCAGGGTTTTAAACTCCTGACAAGCCTGGAGGGAGGTGGTATGAAGACCACTGGCCCATAGAGACACTGAGGCCAAAGGCAAGGATGAGCCCAAAAGCTACTTCTGCTGTTTGAGACAAGGTGGCCATGGCGATCTGGGGTTAGAGGGATGGCTCAGTCCTTGTGCCAGGACATGCTGCCCACAGAACTCAGGCAAGGATTACCCCTGCCTGAGTCTCAGTACTCTCCCAGGAGGTGCAGGTATTAGTACCTACCCCCTCCAATGGTGTAGACAGGATGTGATGGGGCCTGAGAGATACCAACTTGGTTCCTGGCACCAGGACACTTCCACATGGGGGTCACACAGAGGCTGGGAGAACTCAGAGTGGGAAGTGGTCCACACCACTGGGCTGGCCCCAAGTAGCAGGAAAGGTGCCCACAGAGGGCTGAGTATGGGTTCCAAACCTGAAAAGATGGGTGCCTCATCTGGCCTTACCTGAACTTACCCAGGGATCTGGCTTAGAGCTGGTCTGAGAGAACAGAGCAGCAGTCTAGGTTCAAGTGCTTCTGCTGTCTGAGCCCCACTGGGCAATGCCGAGTGAGTCCTTTCCCTTTTCTGGGCCTCTGCTTCCCCATCCATCCCCTCTTATCTCTAAGATTCTGGGTCTCTCTGCTATCTGGCTGATGGCCCTGGTACTGAGCTGTGAGGACAGAGCAGTAAGTAGCTGGTGCCACATACCTTCAGTCATCTCATCCGCCTGCCCTAGAGCCAGAACTACCCTGGGACCTTCCTGTATGTGCTGCCAGGAATTCTGGTCTCTCTACTCTCTGATCTAAGTTCCTCCATGGCTCCCACTGCCTTTGGGATACGTTCCCCTCAGGCAGTCCCGGCCTGCTTCCCTTCCACCTTCTGCTCCAGTTCCAGGGACAGCACTCTAGTTCCCTGAAGGACTGTGCTCTGTCCTACTTCTGGACTTCGTACACACTACAGTCCCCATCTGGGATGCTGCCTGGGTGAACTCAACAAACATAAGTGGCAAAAAAAGACAAGACCCTACCATTGCATAGCTCTCAGTCTGGACAGAGAATCTGTAATCGGGACACAGCTCATGATCTGCTAGTTCATGTAGCTATTGGCCTAGTGTGTGTCTCCCCCTACACTTCAAGCCCCATGAAAGGAGGGTCAGTCTTTCTATACTCTACTACTCCCCTGCCCGCCACTTCACCATGCCTAAAAACTATGTGAGGTGAAAGATGAAGGAAGCAAGTTCAGTGTAGGCAGTGGCACAGAGGAGAGCAAAGGATTCCAGAAGCATCTACAGGGGATTAGACTTTGCAGGCACAGCCAGGTCCCTTATCACAGCCTGTGTGTACACTGCCAAGTTGCTTCTCCCTTGTAAGACTGAAGCTCTCTGAGAAGCTACTCTGAGGCCAGGGAGGGGATGTCAAGAATATGCTTGGTCAAGACCCTTCCCTGCTCAGAGACCTCCTTCCAAAGAACAGGAATGTAGGGACCTATCAACCAGGACTGTTCATCAATCTAAACCCAGAACTGCCCAGGGCCTAGCACTTGGGAGGTGCTCAGTGGATACTGGCTAAATCAATAATTGAATGGTGAGCAGGCAGGCAGGCAGATAGGAAAAAGCACCTGGCAGCATGGCCCCACCCCTAGTATAGGCCAGAACAACCAGTCAAAGTTCTCTGGCATCCAGCCCTGAGGTCCTCTGCAGGACCAGGTTCTCATGTCCCTGCCCAAGAAAGCAGTAACAGCAGGCCCTTTCTGAGCAAACTAGGGCTCAGTGAGGGGTCCCCAGCCTCACCCACCACATAAACATCCTACCTGTGAAACAGGTAACATCAGCTGCAGGCATTTAGGGGTTGTTTACCCTGTGGTAGGCACTGTGCTCTGCACTACTCATGCCTGCCTTCGTTTGATTCACACATCATTACAGAAGAGACGCGCTGAGCTTAGTGCCACTTCAGGGATGAAGTGGCAGGGTCGGGTTAGGGTGGGGATAGGCACTTGCTCAAGGCCTCAGCCTGAATTGGAGCCCGGATACGTCTGACCCCAAGGCCCAAGCTCTGCAGTGTATCTACTAGACTGCCTCCGGAACGGTCGCTAATGGACCTCTCATCTGGAAAGCCCTGCCCTCCTAGAAGTGTGTGGACTGCGAAGCTGCATAAAAGTCAGGATCCCAGGGGCTGACTGACTGCCTCCTCGCCCGGTGCCCCCAGTGAGCGCTGCTCAGGGCGTGGCTCCACAAGAACTCACAAGCCTGGCCTTGGCTTGCACACTCCCTGCAACAGGGAGCTCTTTCTCTTACAGCCAGTCCAAAGCGCTATCCCAAAGAAACAGGCACTCCCCGCACGCCAAGGAGGGAGTGCGGCCTCTCTGGCTTCGGGGAAGGCGGGGAACAAAGGCCAGTGATCCTTCTCTGCCTCATACAGACCCCAGTCTCATTTCAGCCCACCGGAGCCGCGGGACCCTGGGTGAATCGCCCCAGGCGCGCAGCCGCAGAGTGCGCGATCAAGAGGCACACAATTTCGCCCAGCTCATCGCCGCCCCACTGCGCCTGCGCGGCGCGCGCGCCGGCCGAGCCCCTCCATGGCTCACTATTTGACAGTTCCCACCCCGGTGCCTCCGCGCCCCCTCCGCGGGTCGGAGCGCCCAGGGCCTCGGGGCTGGGCCCGGGAGGGGGGTCTCGGGGCCGGGGCCGCCTTTTACCTGCAGGATATTCGACGTGGGTGAGAGTCACCGGCCGCCATGAAGCGGGGAGCGAGCACTGTCCGTCCGCTGCCATCTTACCCGGAGACCGGGCTTCGCCAAGCAGCCAATGGGGAGCCAGGGGGGCGGTGGTCCTGACCTATCACGCCGGGAAGGCGCCACGCACCCAATCGGAGACCGATACAGGTATTGGCGCAGCCATTCAGCGTACAGGCCGTGAGGCTGACCCGAGCGGCGAATCAGAGAGCTGGCCCCTAGGAGCCTGCGAGCCGTCCCAGCCGGCACCCAATCCAGGACCAGCGCAGGTAGTTGCCTGACCAATTAGGAAGAAGGAGAGTTCCAACCCAGAGCCGAGAGCAGGCCAGCCAATCAGAAGGTAAGCATGGCTCACAGTGTGGGTAGGATGGGCCAATCAGGCGCTAGCTTGGGGGGCGTGTTGAGCTTTGGTGGGAGCTTTGGTTCGGCTGGGATTTGCTCTGGAGGAAAGTTTCCCGGTACCGGAGTACCTCTGCGGTCGGCGAGACCTGCGCGCCGGTAAGAGCGCCTGCTCGAAGCAAAGAGGAAACCTCAGCATCACTGGGTCCTATCCGCTTTTAATTATAAGTAAACTCAGACCAAAGACTCGGGCATTTATTTTTCTTTGTCCTTTACTGATCAACGGAAGGACGAGTCCAATGAAACAGAGGGCTTTTTTGTTAAAGAGCTCGTGGGTTGGAGAGGGAACTCCTGGGGTGGGGGCACACACGTTTAGGTACCCTAAACGCTTTACAGAACGGAAGCCTAATTGAGGTTAAGGACGCCTTCCTTCTTCCACTCATTTAACAAGGATTTATTGGTTCAGCCATATTGATACTACTTAATGAGGCATCTTGGAAGCATGTTTTCCACCTATCCCTCAGTTTTCCCAAAACATTCTTAAGTAAACCTCCATACGTCCCCACCCACCTCACCCTCTGACCCCCTCTCCAGCTAGATGAATTACAGGTCAGGTAAAGTGCTCTTGTCTCCTTACCTTGGCTTATGCAGTGCCTCTGCCTGGAATGCACATCTCTTGCCCTACTTTGCCTGGCCTAGTCTGACTCAAGTGTCTGTTCACTGTTTCTGTGGCCAAGTGAGGGGCCTCCACTGGACTCCTGTGGTTGCATCCCCTTTTCTACCTCAGCCCTCACAACACAGGATTGTTAATTGCTTCCTTTTCTGTCTCTGCAAGTGAGCAGTGGTTCTCTGACAACCTGGGCCAACCTCAGCTTGTAGAAAACATGGATTCTTGGGACTCACTAAGACCTCCTGGGTTGACCCAGAAGGTCCAGGTTGGAGCCTTAGCCTCTGCACTTTTTTTTTTTTTTTTTTTTTTTGTGTGTGTGTGTGTGTGTAGGGGAGAACTGGGGATTAACTCAGGAGCATTCTACCATTGAGCTACATTCTCAGCTCTTTTTATTTTGAGACAGGGTCTCAATAAATTGCCCGGGCTGGTCTTCAACTTGCAATCCTCCTGCCTCAGCCTCCTGAGTAATTGGGATGACAGGTGGTGGCAAACATCAGAAAAGCCCTGGGCAACATGTGGACAGAGTCCAGTACATCCCTGAACCTGTCTCAGGCCAGACCTAGAACAAGTGCCTGATAAATGACATCAGTGCCTGTGAGGTAGAGTGAGAATCAACAGGAATCACACTGATCAGAATGGCTGACTCTGCCAGCCTGCTTGCCTGCCAGCCAAAACCAGGACCTCCCAAGTGGACAATAAGTAGACAAAAACCAAGGGCCCAGGAAGCCCCTGTCCCAGCTCAGTTGTGCTCAGCTTCCCTACCTCCCCCGCCCAGTGGGCCTTTCTGGGTCGGCTGCTCTTGCAGTCATCTGGTCACCTGCCTTCAGCTGCCTCAGACACTGCCATTATTAGTCTCTGAGAAGCAGGAGGTGTGAGGAGTGGGTCCTAAGCTTCCCAGAATAGTTCCCTGGGACATGGCAGCTATCATGGGTCTGGGCTGCAGTGCTCTTCCCAAACAGGCCCAGAGAAGCAATTCCCTGAAACACAGGATTCTCAGACCCCAGATTCTCTCCCACCAGGGAGTGTTCCTGAGGAGGTGACAAGGATGGGGGAATACAAAAGGAGTGGGAGTTTTGCAAGGTGGGTTTCCTGGCAGAGGAAACAACACAGCAGGTGTCCTGAGGCTGCAGTGGTGGGTGACAGAGACAACAGGGACAGGGAAGCTCTGCCAGGGAAGAGGTCAGCAGGGGTCTGGCCATCCATGGCACTGAGGGCATTGTTGGTGCTGAGGACAAAGGGGACTTCTAACACCATATGCCATACATCGTATGTCTAGGTTTTGCACCCACCCCCTGGATTGAACCCAGGGGCACTTAACCACTGAGCCACATCCCCAGCCCTTTTTATTTTGAGACAGGGTCTCAGTAAGTTGCCAAGGCTGGCCTGGAACTTTTGATCCTCCAGGCTCATTTTGGAGTTATTGGTCTTAGAGGTATGCACCACCCAGCATTGTTTCAGGAATATTTGAGCTCCTCCTCAGTGCCATCATGAGTGTCAAGGACATCTTCCCTCATGAAACTTCCATTCTGAGGAGGTTGCAGAACTTCTGGATCCTGAAGATGCAGTTAGAGAGCCTAGGAGTCTCAAACTAGGAGCAATCAAGATACTCCCAGAGGAGCCGTCTATGGCCTGTCTCTTAGAATAGCTTCTGGGAAGCTGGGCACGATGGTGCTCACCCATCTTCCCAGCTACTCAGGAGGCTGAGGCAGGAGGATCACAAGGCTGAAGTCAGCCTGGAAAACAACAAGACCTTGTCTCAAAAAATAAAAAGGGCTGGGGGTGTGGCTCAGTGGTAGAGCACCCCTGGGTTCAATCCCCAGTACCCCCCCACACACAAAAAAGCTTCTGGAAGGCAAGGCTTGGGGTTCCACACACTGCAGGGCCTAGTCCTCGAGACAGGAACGGTCAGGCTCATCCCCAGGCTGCAAGCTCCCCAGGTTTGGGGCATTTACTGATTTCCATAGTGTAAGTACTTTAAGTTGTCTCAAAAACCAGAACAGAGAGTCCACCCCAGCAGCAAACACCCATGGTCCCAGCACCAGAGGCTAAGGTAGGAGGGTCACTCAGCTCAGAAGCTCAGGGCCGGCCTGGCAACATGAAGAGACCCTGTCTCAGGAAAAAAGCCAGGGTGAGCAGGTGGCTGCTGCACATAGCACACCTGAGCAGTGCCTGGAGCAGCACCCAGCACACAGGAGGCCCATAAACACATGGTGGGTGTCCTCAGCTGTCCTGTCCCCCTGTGTCCAACCTGGAAGTCCCTTATGTTGCAATTCCTGCCACTGTTTGCTGGGCCAAAGACTCAGTGCTGTGTCCTGCAGGATCTTATGACCATTGTCCTCTATGACCACCTTAGTAAAGGCTGGGAAGGGCTGGGATTAGATGGCTCATGGCTAGCTGCTTATGCCAAGATAAGGGGCCTGGAGTACTAGGCTGGGCTCGGGAGACCTAGATGTCCATCCCACAGCTGCCATGGCTGGCCAGCACCACTTCCCTCCAGATCTCCCTGCCATTAGTGGGGGGACTGGGCACAGTTACCTCTGTCCACAACACCCTCCCCCAAACCTGTGCTAAAAACCACTGCTCTGCACTGTGGGTCTGAGTTCTTGCCTGGGCTCCACTGGGCAGTTCTGCTGGGTCACTCATGCAGCTGGTGACTCAGCTGGGCCCAGGTGGTACCAGACAGCAGCCTTTGAGTCTAGAGGTGAGCTGCTGAGCTTCCTGCAGCACCATGCTGTGTTCTGTGGAAGGACTCAAAGACTGATGGGAGGGTGTCCAAATGACCTGGCAGCTATTCCAAGAAGCTCCCAGTGGTTAAGCATTGACTGTTTTAAGTATTAGAGGAATGATCGTGACTGCATCATATCAAATAACTAAAACCCCATGAGTTCATAGGGGTATTGAACAGGCAGGGAGCAAATCAATTCCAGAATGGTCTGCAGCAACAAAGAAAATATTGGCCAGGTGTGGTGATCATCCCAGCGGCTCAGGAGGCTGAGGCAGGAGGATTGTGAGTTCAAGGTCAGCCTCAACAACTTAGTGAGGCCCCATAAGCAATTCAGCAAGATCTTCTCTCATAATAAAATGTAAACACCCCTGGGCTCAATCCCTGGTACCAAAAATTAAAATACTGATCCATGCTATAGAGCGAGTAAAGCTCAAAAAAAGTATTCTAGCCAAAAAAGGTAGAAACCAAAGATCACATAATGTGTGACTCCATTTATAGAAAAGGCCCAGAAAAGGCAAGTATAGAATAGAGGTTGGTGGTGGCCTGGGGGACATTCTGCAAACAAGCACGAGGGGTCTTTTCAACGTGATGGCAATGTGCTGATGCTGTGTGTGGTAGTTGATACACAACTATTTTTAGTAAAGTACCAAAAATCATTACAGCAAGTACATTTTATCGTTTGCAAATTACACCTTTACAAAATTCTTTAAAACAAACCAAGAAACACACTAGAGAATCACTAATAGTTTAGGTGTGACTTTGGTGTGCGGGTCTTGCTGAAGAATAATTACCTTCTGAAGAACTACCTGCTTCAAGTATTCATGGGTGAAGTTCACACCTGAAAACTAAAAATATTTTGGAAAAGAAGCCAGCTGTGGTGGTGCACACCTGGAATCCCTCTTACTCAGGAGGCTGAGGCAGGAGGACCTCAAGTTGAAGGCCAACCTGGGCAAATGAGTGAGATCCTGTCTGAAAATAAAACAGGAAAGGCTAGGGAGGGAGCTCAGGGATACAGTGCTTGCCTAGCATGTGAGAGATTCTGGGTTCAATCCCAAGGACCACACCCACACAGCAAGGAATTGGAAAATACATACAGGAAATACTATAGTTAAGTACTAAATACTGACTAGAGATATTAGTTTTAGGGGTGTTCTTTATAGGCTTTGTTTTATTTTGCAGGGTCAGGAATTGAACCCAGGGCTTTGTGCATGCTAAGCAGGTGTTCCACTACTGAGCTACAACCCGACATTGTGTGTGTCTGTGGTTGTAGATGAACACAGTACCTTTGTTTTGTTTATTTATAAGTGGTGCCAAGGATTGAACCCAGTGCCTCATCATACATACTAGGCAAGCATTGTACCACTGAGCTACAATAGCAGCTTTAACCCCAGACTTAAAAGGTTCCCCCTAAAACTTCTGTGTAACATTTGAATTCTTGTTTTTTTAAAACTGGAGATCAAATCCAGGGCTTCTTGCATGCTAGGCAAGCACTCTATCACAGAGCTATGTTCCCAGCACCACCACACCCTGCCACTTTTTAATTTTGGTAGTAGCTTAGGTCTTGCTCAATTGCTGAGGCTACTTGCCATCCCCCTGCCTCAGCCTCCTGAGTGCTGGGACTATAGGCATGTGCTACGCTACCACTGCTGGCACCCAGCCCACTTTTTAATTTTGAGGCAGGACCTTGTTAAGTTGCCCAAGTTGGCCTTGAAGTTTTGTTCTTCCTACCTCAGCCTCCCACATTGCTGAGACTTAACAGCTTGTGATTTTCAGATTTCCATGAAGTACCTGAAGACATGGCAGGCTGGATCTGCATCCCCACAGGTCTCCCTGCCCCTGCCCCTGCCCCTGCTGGGCTCTCCTAGTGCAGTCACAGAAACTGAGCCTGGAAGCCTGTGGGCCCCGTCCTGTGCCTACAGCTTGCAGACCTGGAAACTAAGCCCCGGAGGGAGGTGGCCTTCCTGCCACAGCGCTGAGGTGAGTGCACGCCCAAGGCGCCCACCTCCCGCCCGCCTGTGAGCACCAGTAGTCCTGTTCAGTGAGGGATCTCTCCCGCTCTTTGTCCCGCTTTGGCCAAGAAGCAAAGAGCTACCCCATCCCCATGTCAGTGCAGGAGGAGATGGTGTCCGTCATTTATTGGACTCGCGGTCAACGCACAGGCTCCACCACACGCTGCGCCACACAGAAGCTGGAAGCAGGCCAAGTGCTCGGCGTAAACAAAGGCCAGGTGAGAAGCCACTTCCAGTGACCGGGGCAGTCAGGACAGCGAGGGCCCAGGCGTACATTCACAGCGCAGGGTAAGTGCAAAAGAAGGAATGTGAGGATGGAGGGCCGGGAGGGGGTCAGGCCAGAGCCACACTAGTGCCCATGGGTCCTCCAATCTGGGGACCAGATGCAGAGAGGACAGGCATGCCCAGCATCACCCTTCACAGGTCCCCCTTCTGGGTGTGCCCTCCCCACCCAGCAGCTCTTCCCAATCCAGTGCTCTGGCTCCTGCCTGGGAAGCCAGGAGTCTGTTTCTCTAAAGGTCTCAGAACCTGGAAGGGGCAGAAACTCCAAATAAAGTGTTAAGGCAATAAATAAAACTTTCCAGCTCAGGCAAAGCACTGGCAGAGCCGCGAGTCTGAAGGGCTGGCAGAGCCTGGCAGCTGCTGGGACAGATGCTAGCAGGATCTCCACAGGAGCAGCGGGTGGCGCCAGCCCTGAGGTGGGCTCCACTCCCTTAGTCGGCTCCTGGAGCGTCTGTGCGTTGTGTTGAAGGTACAAGGCCAGGTCGTTTCTTGTCCCCATGAGGGTGGGGGATCTGGTCCAGCCGTGTTCATCTTCTGACATCCCCCACCGTGGTCCCTGGCCCCTCATCCTGGGGCTACTGATGGCAGCACAGGTGATGGTCCCGAGTACCCCTGGTCAGCACCCCCAACTCCAGCCTAGCACCACTCAGGGAATTCCTGGCTTCCCAGGGGGGTGGGAGGGGCCCGGAGCACCCAGCACCACCTTCTCCATCTTTGGTGGTGGCAGAGGTGGAAGGAGAAATGACAGTCTTTGGCAGGGTAGGGGCACACGGGGGGACAGTATCCTGGGTTGGTGCTTGGGTTTGTCAGGGCCAGTCCCTGCCAGGGGGAGCACAGGGGGAGCAGGCCCACCTCTGTCCTGGAAAAAACAAAATTTTTTTTTGGCAGCACTGGGGATGGAACCCAGGGCCTTGCACCACTCGACAAACACCATACCCCTGAGCTGCAGCCCAGCCTTCTGTCAACCTCTGGATGACCCAGACCTTTGCCACTAGGTGCTGTCCCCCACCCCTGTGCGTACTTGCAAACTCTTGCAGGAGGCAGGCAGGGTGGGGCCTTCTGGACTGACCAGTGGACACCTGGGTCGTGAGACCGGCCACACAGGTGCAGGGTGCTGTAGCTCAGGACTCCGTGATGCTCACCATGAGGCCGTGCCGCTCCCACCTCCACCTCCCCCTTCAGAGCCCACCTGTGGACAGCCCTAGGGTAGTCAGAGCTTCTGGGGCCCCACACTCACAGGACTTTGGCTTTTCCTGTCCCAGGTCTCCACGATGCCACCCTCTCCCACGGACCCTTCCCCAGAGACAGCTGAAGGCACTCAGGCGGGCCTCTCCATGCCTCCAGCCCCGTCCAGGGAAACTTGCTCTTTGGGCCTTGGGGATTCCCAGGTGAGGGGGGTGGGGCAAGCTCAGAGGCAACTGCCCTGGCCACCATGGCCCTTGAATGCCAACCCAAAAGGAGGGAGGGTCACCTTCTCTCCCATCTGCATGAGCGAGGCCAGGCAGCCACCTGCCCTCCGCCCAGGCCTGCCACTACTGCGGCTCTGCCAGGGGCCCGTTCTCTCTGGGCAGTGCCCCATTCAGGCCAATGCTGCTGGCCATTGGTGTCCCCAGGTATCCCAGAAGGATCTCACTGCGGCGCCGGGACAGCTGCAGGATGTCATCCGCCAGCGCTGGCACCGATGTGTAGCGCACATTGTCCAGGTCAAACATGTCCCTCAGGTACTGCACAATCTGGTGCTGGGGGCACAGGGCTGGTGTTGGGCCTGGGTCCTTCAACGATGTCCTCCAAACCCATTAGGTCCCCTTCTCGATCACCAGGGCCCCCAATCCTTCCTCTCCCACCCTTGGGCTACTCTCCTGTTGCTGCCCCTGGCCCCTTCCTCTGGGAGCAGGTCCAGGCCCTCACTGCACTGCTGGCCCCTCCAGGGCTCCTGTGCCAGGGGCATGGAAAGAGGGGTGCTGCTGTGTACCTTGAAGAAAGCACAGACTTCAGCGAGCTGGGGCTTGGGTCCAAGGAAGCCAAAGGCCAGGACGGGACTAACGTGCTCCGATACGGAGTAGAAATGGGAGATGAAGCCATCGGGCACCTGTCAGGGCGACAGTTAAGGAAGCACACTGTGGTCAGGGAGGGTGAGCACCACCAGGTCCTGGGGGGCATCTGAGGGCTGGTTACATGGGGCTAGGTGGCCCTGGGCAAGCAACGGGCGCTTCACAGCCATTTCTCACTGGGATAGGAGACTGCTGTGGGAACTGCATGAGGCGGGGCTCCGGAGGCCTCAGCAAGGAAGTGCCCGAGCACTGGCAGTGGCAGCTGTTACCAGCTGGGCAGCAGAGCCCAGAGGGCAAAGTGAGCATGGACAGCAGCTGAGAGAATGCAGCCGGCTGTCACCAGCATGCTGCGTGGGAGGAGGGGCTCTGCCTGCTCCCTGGGCATTCTGCCCCACCTTGACCCACCAGCCTACCCTGTGCACAGCCCTCCCAGGATGTCCCTTCCCCTGTGCCGAGCCCCTGGACACTTCCTAATGGCTACTCTGTGCTGGGCCCTGGGGGAGGAGACAAAAAGGAACAAATGACCATGGGGAGCTCCAGGCCAACGGAGGGGTGAGGGCAGGACAGATGGCCAGTGCAGGAGATGAGAAAGGCCAAAGGTGCAGCAGAATCTGGGGACTTGGAGACCTCCCTGCACCAGTGTTTCCCACCCATCTCGCCCAAGAACCAGGTCCGGTACCAGGCTCCCTGGTGACTGTATGGCCACTCACCATCAGGAGCCTCCTCTTGGCTTTCAGGACCGACCAGCAAGCAGTGGCCAGGGCCTAGAGCAGAGATGGAGCCACCTCGGTGTCAGAATAAGGCCAACCCCAGAACCCCTACCCACCCTGCCTGGGTCTAATCCCTTATCCCCAGCTCATCCCACCCCAGGGAGGAAGATGGGGCTGAGTCCTGAGCTCTAGATTCTTTCCCCTAACTCAGGAATTTAGCCTTGACTGCAAGGGGCCCTGAACTAGGTGCTGCTCTCCTTGACCTGGGTTTCCTCCCATAGACAATGGCCAGAATGAAGCCCCCATCCCATCTGGTGGTTGGGGGAATCACAGTGACTGCTGAAGAGTCCCTGTGGCCCAGAAGACTCTCTCCTACTCTGTGCCTCATTTCTTCTTGTTTTGGTTGTTTTCTCCTATTTTCGCTTAATAGGATGTATCACTACTGGGTGGAAGTAATGCCAGCACCGAGTGAGCAGAGCTGGGGATCCACGCTGAGAAAGGCTGGGCTCGCTCCTGGTGCCAGACCCAGTGGAAGGCAGTTCTAGGGTGCCCAGGAAGAAATCGCAGGCCCAGAAACTGATGGGCAGGTGCCCAGCCCTGGTGCCCCAAGCAGGGATGGCATGAGAAGGGGTCAGGTGAGTTCCAGGATCTTGTGATGTGAGGTTTGGGGTGGGACAGTGGCCCACCGTCTCCTTGAAGCTGTCTGACAGCCAACGGTTTCGCAAGACAGCAAGCACTGAGGATGGGGGGTTCTCCAGGTCCTCGAAGGCATCCATGAGGATGAAGTCAAGCACGATGTCGAAGAAGCTCATGCAAACCACCTGCGGGGAGTTGGGGGCTGGGCTCAGAGCCACTGTGCACACAGCAAGGCTGAAGCCAGAAGGAGCCTGGATGTGACATGTGGAGGGGGTATATATCTTTCCCTTTGCTCTGCAACAGAGGCCACCTCCCTCATGCCTGTGCCTGGGGCAGGGCAGGAACTAGGGCTCTGAGCAGTAATGATGTCATCTCAGCTGCTTGGAAGAGAGGCAGAAGTTGGCATACCCTTCCCCCACCCCCAAGGATCTCAGGTATAGAGGAGCCCAGGAAGCTGAGCACAGACCAACTCACCCCACGGCCCTCCAGCTCCAGCCGAGTGGTGGCCCAGGTCTCAGGCCGCAGGGCATAGCTCAGCATCTCCTCATAGCTCTCCAGGAAGCCTTTGGGGCTCTGTAGGGAGAAGCACAGCTTGTGGTTGTGGGAGAGGCCCCAAGCCCCAGCTGGATGAGATCCAAAGGGACAGGCTGACCTGTGGATGGCGACATGCCAAGGCAGGACTGGGGCCTTGCCCTAGGAAAGACCAGGTGAGGAAGCATCTACTGCCTGCTGCAGTGGGCCTCTGAAGAGAACCAGGGAGCATCTGAGGTGCATTCCACACCAGGGAGCACCTGCTGCCTTCCAGATGTGTACAGCCACAGCACAACCCGACTCAAGGGAGGCACGAGAACTTGACCTTTAGTCAGGTGGTGTATGATCCAAATTTTGACCTTGGGCCTCAGAGGTGAGACGAGAAGCTACAGCCCACATTCATAAGGCTGTTCTGGGGGAACTGGTGAACTTCTGCCTCTAAGACAATCAATCCAGTGCCTGACACCTAAGTGTTCAATACAGAGTCTAAGACTGATGCAGGGCTAGGGCATGACTAGTGGCAGAGTGCTTGCTTAGTGTGTGCATGGCCCTGGGTTCCATCCCCAGCACAGCAAAATCAATTAATCAAAAAGACTGCTAATGTTGGGGCTGGGATTATGGCTCAGGGGCAGAGCACTCACCTAACATGTGTGAGGGGCTGGGTTCAATCCTCAGCACCATATAAGATAAATAAATAAATAAAGGTATTGTGTCCAACTACAACTGAAAAAATATTAAAAAAAAAAAAAAGACTGCTAATGCTACTAAGAACGAAGACCCTCAGCTCTACTGTGCACCTTCACTCTGAGACCCTGTGGTTCAGTTGGCCTCTCGATGCAGTTTGCTGACGTGAGTCTGCGCAGAGACAGGAAGTACCAGGGTCTGCTCTAAGCATGGCTGACTCCCCAGCGGGAGTTATGCCCACTTTAGGTGATGCTCTAAAGAGCCAGGCAGGATGACAGGTTGATGACATTTATAAAGACCATGGGCAAAAGGGGACAACAGGTGGATATTCATCAAACTGTGAAAAGGGTAGAATCAGAGACAGACACATACATATACATGATATATACAGATAGATACATATATATGTGTGTGTGTGTGTGTATATAAGTTAAGCAAGTCACATGCTCAGTAAGTGCTCTACCACTGAGCTACAATTTACAATTTTATTTATTTATTTACTTACTTATTATCAATTTACTTATTATTATTATTACCATGGCCTAGGCTGGTCTTGAGCTTCTGGGCTCATCAGGCATGCACCACCCCCACCCCACTGTTTTTATTAAGTTTGAAAGAGAATTTTAGAGATGGCCCTGGGCTGTCCAGGCACTCCCAGAGCCTTATGTCCTTACCTACAAATGACCAATGACCCTCAACATCAACATCAGTGTCAAGGAGGAAGGTAACTGACGCTTGACACTTCTAAGCCAGCTGAGCAGGTCAAACATGGGACATGCCCGCTCACACACAGGGACCCACTGACACACAATGACCCAGAGGTTTCTGAGACTGGCCCATTGACACACGGTGAGGAAGAAGCCTGATGCTGTAACTCCAGGGCCTGGCCACGCCCCATAGGGCCAGTATCTTCTCATATGGCCTGGCCCTGGCCACCTGTCTGGGGGCCCTGATGGGGCTATGTCAGCTCCTGCTGTAGTCACACAGCTCAGCACAGGCTGTGGCGCTCGGGAGCTGCCAGACAGCCTCTTGCACTTCTTAATGACAACAAAGCCCAAGTCCTGCCCGGGGCAGAGGCTGGACAGAGGCATGCCCCAGAGGGGCTGGTCTGCCCCGCTCCTGGCACTTGCTCACCCTTTGTTCACTCATTCACTTGTCCTCCTGGGGATGCCACAAAGAGCAGGTCACAGGCACAGGATAGGCCAGGCCCACCTGGGTGCAAAGCCCCGCTGCCCGCCTCACCTGCTCAGAGTCCAGACCGTCCCCTCTGCCACACAGGAGCTGCAGTAGGCTCCAAGGAGCGATTGCGAGTAAAGAAATGCAAGTAAAGCGCTCACTGCTAGGTAAGTGGCAGGTGCTGGAGGTGACCACCCAGTGAACATGAACGTTCAAGGAGCACTTGCCCTGAACCTTGTGGGCTTCACTGAGAGGGGTGGAGGACAGGGCTTGAGCAGGATGCAGGGCACTGAAGCCACTGCAGCCAGGGTGAACCCTCATCTTTTCATTCATTAAGTCCTACACATACTTTTCACCTGCTTCTATGTATATTTCACATAAAATTGCTGAAGTAAAAAAGAATTGGATAATGTGGTTCTAGCTCCTAGAAATTAACAGATGAATGGGCTGGGGATGTGGCTCAAGCGGTAGCGTGCTCGCCTGGCATGCGTTCCGCCTGGGTTCGATCCTCAGCACCACATACCAACAAAGATGTTGTGTCCGCCGAAAACTAAAAAATAAATATTAAAAATTCTCTCTCTCTCTCTCCTCTCTCACTCTCTTAAAAAAAAAAAAGAAAAAAAGAAATTAACAGATGAAAAATTAACATTCAAATGTAAAGACCCAGCTGTCAATAAAAACAATCTTATGCAATGGACAAAAAGAAAAAAGAATTAAGGAACAGTGTGCTAGGCACACAGGGACCAGCGCAGGGGAAGGCCCAGACCAGGCAGAGGACCGGCTGTGCACTGGAAGCCCTGGGACCTTTGCTCTGGCCAGGGTGAGGCCACCACAGAACCGAGCTCAGGCTGCACATGGCAGGCGGCAGGAATGAAGGGTGTTCAGAAATGGAGGATGAGGGCACATGTGGACTTCAGAATCGCTACTCCAGCAGGTGGGCAGGGGACTCAGGAAAAGGTCTGTTCCAAAACTTTGCTCCAATTCGTTAAAGAAACAACAAAAAACCCATAAGTGTCCAATAACACGAGAAATTATGCAACCTCACCCATAACCAAAGAGCCATAAAGCAATGGATAAAATACAAAGAGTAGAAAGATTACTAATATCTCATGGGAATATAAGTGTTCAGGCCTTGCCGAGGGCAAACTAGCAAGCTCTGCCAGCCTTCAAAACTTCCTGCCAAGACATGGACAGAGACTTCATGATACCACAGTCCTGAGTGAGGACAACTAAAGTAGCACTGTCCGTGATGTGGACTGCTATACAGCCTGAGGTGCCACCACGGGTGAGCTACGCCCTTAGATCACAAAGCAAAGCTGCAGGCGGTTGGGAGGGTCCTAAGGCTGGGAAACCAGACAGCAGTGTCCAGGGGTCAAGAGCCTCCACAGAAGCCGGCAGAAGGGGTACGTTCCCAACCATAGACAAGGCTCACATTTCTCTTGGGCAGCAGGGGTCCCCTTGGGCAGAGAGGGTGCAGGGAACCTTTTACAGTTTGTGTTTTTTTTTTTTTTTATTAGTTATTGATGGACCTTTATTTTACTTACTTATTTATATGTAGTGCTGAGAATTGAACCCAGTGCCTCATGCATGCTAGGCAAGCACTCTACCTACCACTGAGCCACAACCCCAGTCTGCCCAACAGTTTGTGTTTTATAATTGGTAAGTTTTGTAAAACTGTACTATGTTGGAATCAGAAATAAAAAGCAATACAGATTTTTTGTTTTTCAAAATTGGCACAGGGAGTCAGACCTCAGCCCTTCCTCCATTGCCCACAGGACGAAGTCAAAGCTCCTCTGCTTGGTTTTAAATTGTTTTTTGAAAAAAAACCAACCCCCCCCCCCGCCCCCGGCTACCTTCTCAGCCTTGGTCATCAGGCCTGTCACCATCTGCCGGCCGACCTCTCCGAAGAACAGCTGGTTACTCTGGTCTTCCAGGAGCCCCTACAGGATGAGGAAGGGAGAGCTGCTGGGCCCTTTGCCCATGGAGGAGGCAGAACAATGGGCTGGACAGGAGATCCCATCTGCCCAGGAGGTATCCTGCACAGGGCAGCTCTGGCCAAGATGGAAGCCATGTGCACACCACATGGCCACACTGTCCCTCATCCTTGGCTCTACCCTCCCCAAGAGGCCCTGGACCACACCTACCTCAAAGGCCTGCCGCACACAATGCAGCTTGGCCAGGAAGTCCTGGTCACTGTAGCAGCCCAACAACTCCGTCCTGAGGGGAGGACAGATAGTGTCACACTTGCCTGCTCAGCAAAGTCAAGTGGGGGGCAGGGCACACTCGGGTGGGGAGTGGGAAGCTTTGCCAGCCTCACCTGGCTCTGTGATGCCTCCCTGTAGGCCTCAGCCTCCCACAGCCTGAGGCAGAGGTTTGATGGATGGTCTCTGAGGAGAGGCCAGCCTCCTCATCATGGAGGCTAGGCTGACCTTGGCCTCCTTTAGGCCACAACCAGCCCTCAGCCATCACTGGCAAAGGACCAAAATGGTCAGATTGCTCCCAGAGGGCAGCACATCAGGCAGGGGGTTTCCACCTGCTGCAGCTGCCCTTTGTCCAGATCATCACAGATTCAACCAGAACTTTCAACCATTTTTGATCAGTGAACTATTTTTTTTTTTTTTTTGTGCATGTATGTGGTGCTAGGGATCAAACCCAGGGCTTTGTGCATGTGAGGCAGGCACTCCACCAACTGAGCTACTCCCCAGCCAAGCCCTGATCAGTGGACTTTTAAATACATGAATTTGCAAGCCTTAGTCAGGAAAATTTGAATTTTCTACTATACAGAAAAGCTAACTCTCTGATGGCAAAGAGACCGAAATATAAGCACAGACAAAAGCAGGATGAGAAGGGACAGACCTGCTCAGGCCCATACACTACAAAGGACAGAACCTGGACAGAAGCCAGGGCTCTGTCCCCAAAGCCTGGGTTCTTAACCTCTACTACCAAGGGTTGTCAGGACACGGTGTAGGACTGTGTCCCCTGTGCTGCTGGGATGGACCATTTGAGAACTCAGAACAATGGTTAACTATTAATTACTATAACTTTTGTTTTTTTAAATTTTTTTACATAATACTTTATTTACTTTTACATGGTGCTGAGGCTCGAAGCCAGGGCCCCTCGCATGCGGGGCAAACACTCTACCTTTGAGCCCCAGCCTCAGCCCTGCAGCTGCCATTTAGCGGACCTGCTGCACTTAGTTCAAGACCAGCCAGGTCTCCCTCAGCAGGGGCAGAAGCCACGAGCAGCTCCTCCACCAGCTCCACGCAGCGGTTTCGCCCACCGCCTCCTGTGCCCTCCTTGCACTCTCACCTGAGGCTGCGACAGGGCACCTTCCCATCTTTCACCAGTTGCAGGGCCTCCTCGTAGGCAGCAGCAGGCCTAGATAGTGGGATCGGGTAGTCCCCCACCTGCAGGGACTCCAAGAGCTGGGGAAGAGACACAGGAGGGGCTGAGGGAGCCAGTGAGCAACACCCCACGAGGCAAGGGCGCCTGCCTACCCATCTGCCGGCAGAGGCCCCCGAGGGGTCTGACCACTGCCCCTCTCAGAGCAGATCAGATGGAGGCTTGGCTTCAAGTCCTCCTGTCCCAGGCAAGGACATGTGCCCAACACTGGAGGCCACACAGAAGGCTAATGCCAAGCACCAACCCCACGACAGGTGAGTAGGGGCCAGAGCCCCGGGTGGGCCTCCTCTCTAGCCATGATGCCTAGCATCTCAGGCCCAGTCCTCAGCAATTCAGAGTCCCCAGGGAGCAACACTCTGCTTCTGCGAAGTTCAGCTCCAGCTGGAGGAAGTGCCTCACATTCCCACAGCCCAGTGCTCCCGGGAGGCCAGCCCAGCCTGCTTGGTTCCCTGCCCCGGTTACCTCAGTGGCTGAGAAGAAGGAGTCCTCTGAAGTCAGGCTCTCCTCGTCGTCAGCCCGCAGACGCAGCGAGCCCTCGGTGAGGGGCAGCATGAGGGTCCTCTCTGAAAGAGCAGTGAGAGGGCTGAACTGAGGCCCCTCTCGGGGATGAAAGGAATCTGGGCACAGGGATCGGCAACTGAGCCTTCTGGCCTCCAGTGTCTTCCCTGGGCCTGGTAGGTGTGGACACCAAGCTGCCAAGGGGACTTGCCATGGCCACACCACTGGACTTGAGGTCTGGGGGCCCCTCAGCTCTGCAGAAAAGTACTCAGTTTACTGTGCAGCCCTGGGCAAGGTGCTTCCCCTCTGACAGGCTGGAACTCGGCCTGAGGAAGGCGGTGGCCACTCCTGGCATCCCATCTCTGCCTGCTCAAGTGTAGAAGGCTCTGGTCCTTCAAAGGCACTCAGCCACACAGCCTCCCAAGGTCTCAGAGCTCAGGAACATGCTGACACAGGCCCCAAGGTCTGCTCCCAAGGGCTGCACAGGTACACTGGCCAGGGGCTCCTGGGGCTTCACCTGCTCTACTGGCCCTGCTGAAAGGGTGCCTCAGCTCCTCATCTGTGCAACAAGGACTGGGTGCATGAAGCCAGACCCCCAGTGGGCCCCGGGAGTCAGGAACTGTCTAAGGCACCGAAGGGGCCCCCTGGTTCTCTGGCTCCTCTATACCTCCATCCCTGCCACCCTCAGCCCCATAGCTGCTCTATGGCCCCCTCACCAAGGTCCAGCAGCATGCTATCCGAGGGGAAGGTGGAGCCGAACTCCTCCTGCAGGTGGTAGGCCCGGTGCAGCAAGGACTCCAGCTTCTCCGCAAACTCCCTGCGCTGTGACTCTGGCTGTGAGGAAAGCCGTGACCATCAACGCACGCCTGCCACCTCCCCAATGAAGGGCCTCTTGCCCCATCCAGCCCCTGGAGAAAGGGGAGAAGGCACTGGGGCCTGGCACCAAGAGCACAAGCTCTAGACCTGCTGCCCAGGACAGGAGACACCAGGGCCATGGGCACTTGAAATGTGGCCAGTCCCAACAGACATTCCTATGTACACACACACAATGGATCCCTCACTTAGAACCAAAAGGAAATGCAAAATATCTCAGCAGTCCTTTATGTCATCTACAGGCCGAAATGATCAAAATTTGGATACACCAAGTTATATAAAGCATATCATTAAAATTAAAGTTAAAATTTCTTTTTGCCTTTGTTTTTTTTTGGATATTGGATTGAACCCTGGGGTGCTTTTTCACTCCATTACATCCCCTGGGTCTCAATAAGATGTTGAGGCTGGACTTGAACTTGCAATCCTGCCTCAATGTCCTGAGCTGCTGGGATTACAGGTGAGTGCCACCATGCCTAGCTTCTTTGGCTTTTTTTAATATGGTCTCTACAAAACTTTAACATGGGGCTTTCTACTGAACAGTGCCATTCTACAGCCAAACACACCTGGGTGTGGATCTTGGCACCAGTTCCAAACTGTGTGACCCTTGGCAAATAATTTTCCCATTTTGAGCTTCTCATTATCTGTCAGTGGAAATGAGTGTGCCCATCTCCTAGAGTTTAGGGAAAAACTTCAATGAGAAAAGGTGTGCAAAGCACTTCACACAAATACTGGCCCATAGTGACAGCCCGTGGCTGCCAGCTCTCATGATAATTACTGTAATTATTATTTTAACCATGACAGCAGTTCAGAGCCAGAAAAGATGAGATGAAATTCCTTGTTGCTAGCCACACGCACCTGGGAAAGTACTGCACTGAGCCTCAGCAGCACTGCCTTGTGAGGACAGAGCCTGACCGCAGGTAACAGCTGCTGTGCTTGGGTCTGGCATGACTCCCCAGGTCACGTGTTGAAGGCTCATCCCCAACACAGCAAGGTTCAGGGTGGGGCTTCAAGAGGTGCCTGGGTTGCACGGGCTCTGACCTCATCAGTGGAAGAATCCACTCATGGACTCCATTCAATGGTATTATGGCAGGTAGGGCCCAAGTTTTAAAAGTAGGTCACTGGGAGACCATTCTTTTGCCTGGCCCCTTTTCTTTCTCTCTGTCATCTCTCAGCTGCCATGAGCTGAGCACATTTCCTCCCAAGCCCTTCAGCCAAGACGTTCTGCCTCACCTGAGCCCCAAAGCAACAGTGCCCACCGCCCACGGACTGAAACCTCTGGAATTATGGGCTAAAATAAACCTGTCCTCCTCCAACTTGCCTGTGTCAGGTATTTTGGTCACAGCGATACAATGCTCACTGGCGTAGCTGTTACTGTGGTGTTGGGGTACAGAGTGCAGGAACCCCAGCACCAGGCTGTGGAGTTGCAGCCAGCAGATCACAAGGCTGGCCAGCAGAGGGAAGGCTGTGTGGGAGGATGAGGGAGGCAAGGGGACGCTTGCAGAGAGGCCCAGGAGGGTCTTGGCTATGGGGGGGGGGTGTGCAGATCTGGAGTGAGCAGGCTCCCTGGGGCGCTGCCTTCTACTACACAGCACCCTGTGGCCTCCAAGGCCTCCTTGTACCCTGAGCGCTCTGGGCCCAGGGAGAGACATGAGCCAGTCAATTACTATGTTTCCACAGGTTACCAGAGCCTGCCCCTGCATGTAACTGGACCCTGGGAGGAGGCTGCTGGGGAGAAAGGGCTGGAAGGGCTGGGAGTCACTGGGCTTGCCCTGGACAGGGACCTCGCTGTTCAGCCTCAAGGTGTCCTGGGAAGGCAGGGATACTGTGATCCAGATTCACTGAGAAAATACAAGGAGGTAGCAGAGCATGGTGGCGACTCCGGAGCCGAGGTGGGAGGATCGCAAGTTCCAGGTCAGCCTAGGAACTTAGCCAGACCCTGTTTCAAAAAATAAAATAAGAACTTTTAAAAAGAGCTGGGGAGGAGGGGGTTGAGGTTGTGGCTCAGTGGTAGAGCGCTTGCCTAGCACATATGAGGCACTGGATTCAAACTTCAGCACCACATAAAAATAGATAAATCAAATAAAGGAATTGTGTCCATTTACAACTAAAAAATACAAATAAAAATATTTTTAAAAAAAGGGGCTGAGGTTGTGGCTCAAGCGGTAGTACGCTCGCCTGGCATGCGTGCGGCCCAGGTTCGATCCTCAGCACCACATACGAACAAAGATGTTGTGTCTGCCGAGAACTGAAAAATAAATATTAAAAAAAAATTCTCTCTCTCTCTCTTTAAAAAAAAAAAAGGGGGGGGGGCTGTGGGTACCTGGGGTGGTGGCTCAGCGGTACAGAGCTTGCCTGGCACACGTGAGGCTCTGGGTTTGATCCTTAGCACCACATAAAAATCAATAAAATAAAGGTACTGTGTCCAACTACAACTAAAACATAAATATTAAAAAAAAAAAAAAGGGCTATGGGCTGGGCACAGTGGCACACGCCTATAATCCCAGTGGCTCTAGAGGCTGAGGCAGGAGGATCGTGAGTTCAAAGCCAGCTTCAGCAATGGTGAAGACTTGTCTCTAAATTAAAAAAAAAAAAAAAATGGGTATGTGGCTCAGTGGTTGATTGCCCCTAAATTCAATCCCCCCACACCCCCAAAAAAGGCTGCGGTTGTAGCTCAGTGATAGAGCACTTGCCTACATTACACAAGGCCCTGGGTTCCATCCTCAGTATTGAAAAAAAAAAGAAAAGAAAGAAAATAAAAAAATTTTAAAAACTCAAGAAGTTAAGTGTCCCAGATTATCCAGCTAGAGCCTAGCATAGCTAGGACCCAGGCTCAGCTTATAGGACCTCAGACCCATGGGCCTCTTTGCTGGGTTCTATAGCAGGGCCAGGGCCCCTCTGTGTGGCCAGAAGAGCCTAGCAGCTCTGGCAGCAGCCTGCTCACTACTTTGCTATAAAATGACCTCAGAGTAGGCAAAAGTTTCTTAGCTATGATACCAAAAGTATGAACGATTAAATTTTAAAATAAGTAAACTGAATTTTAGAATTAAAAATTTTGGTTGGGGGTGGTGGTGCATATCTGTAATCCCAGTGGCTCAGAGGCTGAGGGAGGAGGATTGCGAGTTCAAAGCCAGCCTCAGCAACTCAGTGAAACCCTGTCTCTAAATAAAACATAAAAAGGACTAGGGATGTGGCTCAGTGGTAAAGCACCCCTGTGTTCAATCCCCAGTACCAATAATAAAAAAAAAAAATTTTATGTTTCAAAGGATACTATCAAGGAAGTGAAAACAACCAGGCATGATGGTACATACTTGTAATCCCAGCTACTCAGGAAGCTGGGACAGGAGGATCTCAAGTTCAAGGCCCTGTCTCAAAAAATAAAAGGGCTGGGGATGTGGCTCTGTGGCAGAGCACCCCTGGGTCAATCCCTAGTACAAAAACAAAACAAAACAAACAAAAAAACAAAAATCAAAAATGCCACCCCTACATAAATGCTCATAGAGCGTTCTCATTACAGCCAGAGTGCAAATGACCCAAACATCCATCTACTGATGTATAAAAATCAATCAAGTGGACACATAAAATGAATATCCATATGCTGGAATGTCATTCAGCAGTGAATCTTGGAAGCACAATGCCATATGAAGGAAGCCAACCACAGAAAACCACATATTTCATGATTCCACTTATAAAAATGTCCAGGATAGGGCTGGGGGTATGGCTCAGGGTAGAGCGCTCACCTCACATGTTCGAGACCCTGGGTTTCATCCTCAGCACCACATAAAAATAAATGAATAAAATATTTAAAAAAATGTTCAGGGAGCTGGGGATGTGGCTCAAGCGGTAACGCGCTGGCCTGGCATGCGCGGGGCACTGGGTTCGATCCTCAGCACCACATACAAATAACATAAAGATGTTGTGTCCACCGAAAACTGAAAAATAAATATTAAAAAATTCTCTCTCTAAAAAAAAAAAAAAGTCCACGATAGGCACATCTATATATGGAGAAGGGAGACTCACAGTTGTACAGGGCTGGGGGATGAGGAAATGTGGGGGTGACTGCTAAAGTATAAGGGGTTTCATGAAAATGTTCTGGGAGCAATTTCCACGATGGACAGACAACTCCAGGAAGCTACTAAAGCCACTGAATTATAGAAATAAAGTGTATAAATTTGATAGCATGAGAATTCTATTTGATAAAGCTGTTTTAAAAATTATAGTGTAGAAATATGCCTTCGGGGGTCCACGGTGGTTACTCCTGGGAAAGGATGGAGGCTCAAGGACAAGCACCCTGTCTCACTGACAGCCCAGCACCCAGGAGGCTGAGGGCCTTCGCCCCACACCACAACCATGAGCTGCAAGGGCAGGGGCTGGGCTCCTCCATTTTCCTCTCTGGGATTTCTGTGGTTTTCACTGTTTTCCAAGTGGGGATTCCATTGCTTTCACAGTGAGGAAAACAGTACAAGATCCAGGATCCTAAGATGCAGCTTCAGCAATGAGTATAATTTGGGAAACAAAGCGGACTCACTCACTCCCCCTCCCTGACAGAGCCTGCAGGTGTCCATCATCTACTGCATGGACTGGCATCAAGGGGCTCTACCGTGGGCCCTCTATACCATGCCCCAGGCACTTCCCTGCCCTCGTGTCTGCCCACGGCCCCAGCAGGCATGCCCACATGGCAGGAGGCCTCTGAGCTCATGCCCCAGTCAGGGCAGAGGGCAGGTGCACTCTTAGCCTTTGAGCGGCTGTGCCAGGTGCAATCCAGGTCTGCAAACTGCTTGCCAGCACCCCCACCTGATGGCTCCTGGCCAACGGGAGACACAGGTGAGACACAGACAGAGGTGCAGGGTGGAAGAGTGGGCATTTTCACTGTGAGTCCCCCTGTGAGTCCAGCTCCTCCCTCATCCGGGCAACTGAGTCCCTGGATTAAACTCCCTGTCTGGTTTGATTTAGAACTGAAGGTTGGGGCCAGGATGCTGCAGTAGTGAGCCACAGATTAAGTCCTTTTTATTTTTTATTTTGAAACAGGCTCTCATTAAGTTGCTGAGGGTCTTGATAAATTGCCGAGCCTGACCTTGAACTTGCAATCATCTCCCAAGTCTCTGGAAACTCCCTGTTTTTAGCGCCTCAAGTTGTTGCCATTTCCTGGCTGGCTGCAGATACCATCATGCCATTCCTGAAAGAGGGCTCCTGCTTGGCCTTGCTCCAGCAGGACAGGAACCCACCAGCCTTTGGTTTTGCTTTTTATCTTTTTCAATACAGAAAGGCATGAGGGGGGGAAAAAAAAACAGCCCAAGATATCACTACCTATATAAACCCTTGCCATAAGGGTCTGTTCACCATTAGAAGAATCAGAGAGGCTGAGGGTGCGGCTCAGCAGCAGAAGCATGGCAAGGCCCTGGGCTCCGTCCCCAGCACCAAAACAAAACAAAACCTAAAAATATTCAAAAAGAAAAAAAAAGTACTGCAAAGTAAAGTAGAAGTTTTTCCCACCTTCCTCTTCAGACTTCTCCCCTAGTAAATGCATCCATTCACAGAAAAATGGAAGTAAACGAACACACCAGTGCTCTCTACTGCACGTACACGTGTGTCTTGTTCAAAGCCATGCACACAGGGTAGTGCTATGCACACAGTTCTCTGGCTTATTTTTGTCACTCAAATGACACAACCTGGGCCTGTCCGTCCACACAGCTTTCCCCTGCTCCTTGCAGTGGCTAGAGGTGACCCAGGCCATGTTAATGGTCATTTAGGTAGTTTCCAGGATTTTGTGTTAACTTCAGTGAACATCCATCTTGGGACATGCGTTTGGTGCCCTTTTCACAGAAATGTTTACTGTAAAAAACAGAAGCCTTGGGGCTGCAGATGTGGCTCAGTGGCAGTGTCCTGGCCCAGCATGAGTGAAGTCCTGGCTTTAATTGTCAGCCCCACAAAAAAAGCAGCAGCCATCTTTATTTTCTTTCCTAATATTGGAAAACAAAAATTCACTACAGAAAACCACCTAGACAGTGTTCCAAAAGAACACACCAAGAAAAGAAAAACAGCCCGCCCGGTGGCACACATCTGTAATCCCAGCAGATTGGGGAGGCTGAGGCAAGAGGACCACAAGTCAAAGCCAGCCTCATCTAAAGTGAGGTGCCAAGCAACTCAGTGAGACCTTGTCTTTAAAAAATACACAGAATAGGGCTGGGGATGTGGCTCAGTGGTCGAGTGCCCTTGAGTTCAATCCCTGGTACCAAAAACAAACAAAAAAGGCCCCGTGAGTCAATCCCCTCTGAACAGAGGCCCATTTCCTTCCAGGCTTTGCACATTTTCCTCAGAGTTGGGAGGAGGGTCTGATAATCATTTACTGAGGAACTACCAAGTGCCAAGCACTGTGCCAAGCACCATCGTGGACTGTTTTATAAATCCCAATAATGCCCTCATGGATGGGAAGCTTCAGGCCAAGAGGGAAAGGAGTCACAGACAGCGCGGCTGCCCAGTGTTTCACGTCACCAACCTCAAATGGCCCGGGGGCAAGACGTGGGGCAAGACGTGGAGGAAGACCACCTACCTCTGACAGTGCCTCAGAGGCAGTCTCAGGGCTCCGGAGGCTGTCCCCTGGCGTGGGGGTGCTGCCATCTTCCCCTCTCTGGCCCACGCTCAGGGCCTGCTCCCACTTCTGCAGTGCCTCCTCAAAGAGCTCCATGCCTGGGCACAGGCAGGAGGACAGTCAGGCCCCGCCTCCCCAGCCTCGCTTAAGAAGGGTGCACACAGAGGGAGGCAGGGGTCACGGGAAAAGGAGAACCTAGCACGCCTGGGGAGCTGGGTCCTGACCACTCTTCAGCTGGTCAGATTCCAGGCCTTCACTTAGACCAAATTTTTTCTGGATACTGTCCCCTGTCCAAAAAGGGCTGAAAACCACTGAACGGGGGGCTTGGGGCAGGGTTGGGGCAGCACCTGGAGCAGGGCCCAAGCCCCAGCGGCTCTGGGCAGCCCTCCTCCACCCCACCCTGGCGGAGGTCAGCCTCCTGCTTGCACCTTGTGCATAGAGACGCTCAGCACTGCCATCGGTGGTGGGCACAGACTCCTCCATCCCTCGGATGTCCCACGGTCCCGAGCACGCAGCAGTGGGACTGGATGAGTTCACCACCACCATCTAAGTGCCAAGCACAAGGTCAAGGAGTGAGGACTCTGCAGACCCTTTCCAGGACCCCTCTGAGCCCACCCCCACAACCTCCCAAAACCATCCTGCAAGCCTGGCCACTGTTCAACTTTCAGAATGGCCTGAATCCACAGCTCAAGCACCTGACGATGCCAGCCAGAGCCACCAACGCAGGAGGAACCAGGCCAAGGCCTGCCTGGCACTCAGTGTCTGCCTGTGAAACATGCTCCCAGTCCTTGCTGTACCAGTCAGACTCAGAAGGCAGGAGTGCCCACCACCTGCCAGTCTCTCATCCACAGGACTGGCTGCGCCCTCCTGCCAGAGGCTATGGGCTCCAGAGGACAAGAACCATCCCTTGCTCACCCCTGTGTCCCCAGGGTGGTGCTGGACTCGAACTTGCTGAGTGAATTATTAACTAGACGAGTGAAGGAGCCGAAGCAGTGCTCCAGGAAAAAACAAGCTTCCCTTTGTCCTATTTATCTCTAGATCCTCAGCACCTAGCAGTGTCCCTGTCACCACGCAGGCGTTTGCTCAGTGTCTGAGAAAAGAATGAAGAAAGGTATTTTCAGAGATAAGTGCCTTCCCCAAGAGGCCGTCAGCCTCTCTCTTCTGCACCTGTCCACCTTTCTCCCATGATGGCTGCAGCCAGCAGCCAGCAGCCATCTCTGAAGACCTATATGCATGGATGAACAAAGGCACGAATAAATTGAAACTTCTCCGTCTTCCTGCTAGTCCAGAAGCTCCCTGAGGGCAGAGTGGGGGCTGTGCTGGGTGCCCTCCCTGGCCATCCCCACCCCAGCTCCTCACCGAGGCCAGGCTGTGGGAGGAGCCTGAGTGTTTGCTGGGCTCAATGGAGGAAATGCCACTGAGAGTGTCATTGCTCTTGCTACTGGGGCTCTGTCCCCTCCGGCTGGAGTAACCTGTGAGGAACAGGAGGCAGGTCATGCAGAAACCCCCCAACTCCCTGGCACTCCTCATCTGGGACCACGTCCTGACCTTCTGGGTCAGGTAACAGCACAGCCAAGGAACACGGGGCTCCTGCTGTTCTGCTCAAGCCCTAACCTGTCATCCAGCACAGGACCATGCCCGGAGGAGCAGCCCAGGCCTGCCGGGATGAGCTCAGGATGAGGTCCGGCCACTTCCCTGCCTCCGTACTCTGCTTCCCTGTGTTGTTGGTTATGTGAAAGATTTGGAATTTTCCTCCTTCCAAGAGGGAGTCAAGACAAAAACATTTTTAAAATATAGAATTTTTTTTTTTTTTAAGTGAGAGAAGTAGGGGCTGGGGTGTAGCTCAGTAGTAGAGCACATGCTTAGCATGCATGAGGCCCTAGGTAAAGAAGGGAAGAGGTCAAAGGTCAAGTGGGATGGTAGTGGTGTCACAGTGCAACCAGACTAGAGGCTGGTGTGGACATGGGTCCAGACCTCCCAGGGACCACTGCAAGGTGACAAAACTATCGTTAACTTTTTCTAACTATAAAGATAAAACTTTATTTTGCTGTGAAATTTTATATCTAAAATTCTTCTTCCAGCCAGATGTGGTGGTGCATGCCTGTAATCCTAGCAGCTCAGGAGGCTAAGGCAGGAGGATTGCAAGTCCAAAGCCAGCCTCAGCAATAGCAATTTAGCCAGGCCCTAAGCAACTTAGTGAGACCCTATCTCTAAATAAAATATAAAGAGGGCTGGAGATGTGGGTCAGTGGTTAGGCACCCCTGGGTTCAATCTCTGGTACAAAAAAAAAAAAACAAATAAAAAAAAGTTCTCGGGCTGGGGATGTGGCTAAGGCGGTAGCGCGCTCGCTTAGCATGCGTGCGGCCCGGGTTCAATCCTCAGCACCACATACCAACAAAGATGTTGTGTCCGCCGAGAACTAAAAAATAAATATTAAAAAAAAAAAAAATTCTCTCTCTCTCTCCTCTCTCACTCTCTCTTTAAAAAAAAAAAAAGTTCTCCCCAGAAGGAGGCTTTGGCTTCTTAAAATGAATTTCTCTCCAGGTGAAAGTTTATGAGAACACCTTGCGCTGGAACAGATTGATAGGATGCTCAGGTGTGGCAGACAGCTTCATTTAATAGATTACAAGGAGCCATAAGAGTTTTCTAAACCCAGACCAGCTAGCCACAGATGGGCATCTGCCAGGAATAGGAGTAGGGGAGAGGGGCTGAGGACAAAGGGACTGGGGAGGATGAGGGGATGACAGAAAGGTTCTTGTTGTGGGCCGATTATATGTCAACCTTATGCAAAAAGGGTGACTATCGCCGCAGGCAAGTTGTGGCTCAGTTTTCTAAAACACAGGATGGGAGCTACAGCAAGAGCCATCAGCCCTTCCTGTCCCTGAACCTCAGGGAACTGCCCCCAGCCCGCCACACCCACCAGCGCCCCTCTGTACAGGGTGCTCCCAAAGGGTCCCTGGAACCACCCAACTGGTGGGACATGTGCATCAGGCACACCATCCACTAGACCCTTACAATGACTGCAAGAAGGTTCTACCCCTGTCTCTTGGATGGTGGGAACCTAGCTGTGAGACGACAGGAAGGCACTAGCCCAAGACCCCACAGTTACTGGTGGTCCCTGGAACGTGACCAAGTCAGTGCTTCCCCACTGCATGCTTACCTTTCTTCACTGATGGGACCTTCCGGGCCATAAGGATGGGCAGGGGCACTGTGCCCAGCTGTTCACCTCCAACTTCAGGGCCAACCTGCTTCTTCCTCCGCCGGCGCCTCTTCAGCTGGTGGGCAGCTAGGGCCAAGGCCACAGTCCCGAGGGCTGTAGCAAAGAGAACCTTGCGCAGGCCTGGGGTCAGCCGCAGCTGTGAGAATGCAGACTGTGGGAAAGAGAGGGTGGCTGGTTACATTGCCCCAGGGAACACTATCCCAAGAGCACTCAGGTGCCGGGCACCTAGTGTCCCTGCACTGACCAGATAAGTGACAAAGGCAGTCACTACTGGAGACAGGACCTGATCAGCCTCTTTGAAAGAGGACTACAGATATATAAAGATGGCAAAGGGCCAACACCAAGGAGCTGAGGCCTGGGGTCCAGCAGGCATCCCTGAAGTCATAGTCAGGATGACCTAGGGCACAGGGATACAGCGCCTCTCTACCAGGCACTGCACTAGCACTTGAGCTGTGTCACATCCCGGTGACACATTGTCCAGGTGAGGAATGGAGGTCACAGAGGTTAAGATACATGCTCATAGTGACAGAGGCAGCACGGGAACTCAGGTCTGCCGGCCCTGGATTCTCAAAGACTCTGTGAAGATGATGATGCGTCTCACTCTCCCCTCGCCATCTGCTCACTGGACTGGGAGCCTGCTGGGTGGACCACATCCCATAGGACAGGGCTTCAAGAAGCATCCAGAGGACTGGGGCTGGGGCTCAGTGGTAGAGCGTTTGCCTGGCATGTGTGAGGCTCTGAATTCGATCCTCAGCACCACATAAAATTAAAAAAATAAAGTAAAAAAAAAATTCATTGGCAACTCTTATTTAAAAAAAAAAAAAAAAAAAGAAGCGTCAGGAGTCCAGGTCAGCCAGGTGCAGTGGCCACGCCTGTAATCCCAGCAGCTCAGGAGGCTGAGACAGGAGGATCACGAGTTCAAAGCCAGCCTCAGCAAAAGTGAGGCACTAAGCAACTGTGAGACTCTGTCTCTAAATAAAATACAAAATAGGGCTGGGTTGTGGTTCAATGGTCAAGGTCTCCTGAGTTCAATCCCTGGTACCAAAAAACAAAAGAGCCCAGGTCAGCCAGGAAAGCTGAGCTGCCAGGGAGGCAGCCCACCTGCTTCTGCAGACAAGCTCTGAAGTCAAGGACTCACATGGCCTTGAGGTAAAGACCAGGCTCAGGGCCCAGACCCCTAACCCAGTCCCTCTTACTCTGCTCAGAGATGACATCTGATGTTTGGGACAGCAGTGACAAAGGCCCAGCTCTCCCAGACACTGAGGGTCCCTGGGCTGAGCAGCTCAGTGTTTCAGGGACCAGAAGCATAAGAGGCAGGGCCATCCCCATCCTTACCTGCCCAAAGGTTGTGTACAGGAATACAGGGATCTCCGCCACCGTCATGGCCAGAGCCTGGATCATGGACATGCCCTCAGTCCTTCGGAACGCCATGGCAGGATCGACACCCCAGGCAAGAGAGCCCGTGGGGCCAAGAGTTTCCCAAGAGAACACCTTCAGCTGGTAGCCCACTGGGTCTGAGGCACCGTCCACTCGCCAACCAGACAGGGACACTCATACCAGAGAGTCCCTCCACAGATCTGAGAGACAGACAACCAGGTCAGCACATGGATGTATACACATGTACATCCACACAAGAGATCCACACAAGGCTTCAGAGTACAGAGAGAGACAAAGCCTATGTCTGGAACACCAGCTGGAATCCGGCCCCAGACCCTGCACCTGGCAGCAGGTAGGCAGCCAGATCCTCACAGACTCTTGCCCACCTCGAGCCCTGGGAGCAGAAGGCAGCACCTCTGGCATGCTGGCCAAAAAGAGGACCAGGCCTGGGAGATGGACAGGTCACCTTTTTAAGTCCCGAGCCACTTGCTAAACAAAATTCTCAGCCCAAGACTGAGAATAATCACAGCTTTTTCACCTTCCATGAAGTTAAGCTCTGTGGACTGTACCAGAAAAGGACAGCAGATGAGGACAATGGCTATTTTATGCTGAGCTCTTTATCTATGTTATTTCATCGATCTGTCACAATTCTTCTTTTTGGGGGGAGGTGAGGGAGAACAGGGTCTCACTAAGTTGTCCAGGCTGGCCTTGAACTCATAATCCTACTGCCTCATCCTCCTCCGGAGTGGCTGGGAAACATCAAAGCAGATGCTACCTACTCACCCTTCTGCCTATGCTGCCTCCACCTTCCAATGAGGAAACTGAGTCTCGGGGAGGCTGTCAGGAGTCCAAAGTCACACTGGTGTGGGGAGTCAGGATTTGGATCAAGTTCTGTTGGACTCTAGACTGCTCAATGCAACCCTTTTGCTAAATTTGACAGGAAGCAGAAAGTTCAGGCCCAGAAGAACCACAGGGAACAAGAGCAGCTTTCTCTGGACCTTTTGAAACCCTCCCAGGGTATCCTACTGTCCCCTTCCAAGGCCAGGGAATAAATACCTTGATCACACAGCCCAGATCCCAAGACCCTGCAGGGTGTTCCCCAACTGTCAGCACGAAGCCTAAGGATGCCTTCAAGGGACCTCAAGCAGAAGGAACACACAGGCTAGGACAGACCCTGTCTCCCTGGGATGGCGGCCAAAATCACTGGGCCAGCACAAGAGACGGCTTATCCCCAGTGAGTGGGAAGGAACTATCAGTCCTATCAGTCCAGCTCTGAGGCTGGGAGGTGGGGTGCAAGGAATGATGGGCACAGTGACGTTCTAGGACTAAGGAAACTGCCACGTTGTCAGGAGGCTTCGATTAGCTGTGACCTCCAGTGGTTGGTCCAGGTCATGCTGCAAGCCCCTCCTCCCATCCCCAAGCCTGGCTCAGGCCTGGAGTTGGGGTGATAAGAACATCAGAGGTTCAGCAGCTACTTTTCCCAAAGCACTTATTACAGGTTAAGTCCAGTCACAGCAGAACCCTCATGATAACCACAGTTATCATGGGGAAAGTAAGGCTCTGACATGTGAGCAACTTCACTGAGGTCACTCAAATATCCCCAGTTGGGGGGGGGGGAGTGTCTAAGGCTACAGTGGTGCTTTCCAGCCACTGCTTTCCTCAACTCCACTGCTTGTCTGTGCCACACCTGAAGGACTTTCAAGCCCCTGAGCTTCTGAGAAGCCCACCTGGGGTTATAATGATGAGCACAGATGCATGTGCCAGGAGCCAGACAGGTAGAGGGGGGACTGAGGCCTGGTATTTGTCTGCCTGAGAGTCTAGATAGCCTCTGCTGTCCCCCTTGAGAAGAAGGTAACAACTTCCCTTCCAAGCCCACCTCATTGCAGGGAAGGGGTTCAAATCCAGTCCATTCATGACCTAACCTATCCATCCCCCTGGCACAAGCCAGGTCCAAAGGAAAAGAGGCCTCCACCTCCTAACTATAGTGAAAAACCTGTGGCAACACCCCCGCAACAAAGACACCTATTGCTGGGCAGGGCAGGGTTGCCCCACCCGGGCAACCACCTCTTTCCTGCTCTACAATCTTGGGTCAGCACCTCCTCATTCCACTTCCAGACACTACAACACTCTCAGCCTGGATGCCCATGCCTTCCATCCTAGGTCCTGCTCTGGACAACCCCCAAAGGCCTCTGGCCTGGGTACCCTTTAATCCATCTTGACCCCAGAATGTCCCCAACCCAGGCCCTCCCTTGGGCCACCCTGTGCCCAGTCTTCTGTTCATCCCATCCCATACACCTCCGAACTCCCACCTGGCCCAGCATTGGGTAGACAAGCACTGAGACAGCAGTGCTCATTCCATTGCTCATTCCATTCCGGATATCTTGCACTGCCTGGGCCAGGCCCCTTCCTCTTTGACTCCTACTCCTAGAATATCCTTGAGGTTCGTCCAGGCACCCTCCAGCATCACCCACGGCCAGCACACCTGGTCCTTCCATCCCGAGTACTTTCTCAGCCTGGGTTCGGACACTTGCATTCATGTTCGGATACCAGCAACGTTCCAGGCCCGGGTGTCTCCTCTCTGACCCAGGTACCTTCTCATTCTACCGCCAAGCAAGGCACCCTCTCGCGCCTCCCTCGGCCCGAGTACCTACTCATTCCATCCTGAGCACCTTACCGGTCCGTCTGGGCCGGGACACCTGCACCTGCCCAGTTCCCTGAGCAGGGCTGACCCCGCGCATCGCAAGCTTCTGTCTGGGACCCTGTCCCGCTGCCCGCCCGTAGGGTCGACTCAGCCCAGGCCGCCACTCACCCGGGATCCCATCGCTGCGAAAGGGCAGCGTCTCCTTCCCCGGCAGCCGCGCAACCAAACCCGCGACCGAAGGGGGCGTGTTCCGAGCCCAGCCGACCGGCTCTAGCCAATGAACGCCGCCAAACAACTCGGCACCGCCTTGGCCCTTGGCCAATCGGGTGGCGCATGTGATCACTCTGGTCCCGCCTCTTCTGCCCTCTGACCCTCCTCCTAAGTGCGGTTGAGGTGTGGAAGTGCTCTCTTCTCTCCTACCATTGGCCACCAGGTTTAGATTGACACAGACGGCCGAGAGAGACCCGGAGCCTCTCAAGAGAGGAGGCGGAGCAGTCAGGCCCCCGGGGGCTGTCTGTGCTCCTGAGTTTGGCTCCTCTATTCCAATCCAGCTGCTCCCTCATCAACAAATCCTTCCTGCTTCTTTTTTCTTTTTTTGTACCGCGGATTGAATCCAGGGGCGCTTAACCACTGAGCCACACTCCCACGCACTTTTATTTTTTTATTTTGAGCCAGGGTCTTGCTAATTTGCTTAGGGCCACACTAAGTTGCTGAGGTTGGCTTTGAACTTGTGATCCTCCTGCCTCAGCCTCAAGAGTCCCTGGGATTACAGCCCTGCGCCATCCGCCATCCACCGGACCCCTCCTGTCCTTCAAACGTCTATTTTCATTTATTTATTTTTTTTTTTAGAGAGAGAGAGAGAGAGAATTTTTTAACATTTATTTTCTAGTTCTCGGCGGACACAACATCTTTGTTTTTGTATGTGGTGCTGAGGATCGAACGCAGGCCGCACGCATGCCAGGCGAGCGCGCTACCACTTGTGCCACATCCCCAGCCCCAAACGTCTATTTTCAAATACCACCGCCTTCGACTTCCCTCTGCATCCTCTTAATCAGTTGCCACTCTCCACCTTGTTCTGGAGCTTCTGCAGAAGTGCCCCTCTTGCCAGCCAGACATTGTGTTCCCAAGGATTGAAGTCAAGTTGGAAATCAGTTCTGACCACCTAACCATGCCCTATGCTAAACTTTGGGACCTTGTTTTGTTTACTATTTCATTTCTGTTGCCTGGAAAGAACAGTACTTGGCACATAACAGGTACTCAATGTGAGTTATTACTGATTTTCTTTTAAATTGATGTGTGTTAATAAATGAACATGTAACTACTATTGGTACATGGCTTTAGATGATATAATATGGCTGGATACTGGTTAAATGCTATGGTTGGCCAAAGACCAATAACTGATAAACAAATCAGTGATCAATACAGACAAACAAGGCACATAGTGAACAGATACATGGAGTTTAGGAATTACAGTTGTGATTTTAAAGTCCATAAAAGCTCTTTATACACAGTAAATCACTAGTGGTTCTGAACTGGTCAGTGGCTCTAAAATTGAGTCACCTGGGAGCTTTTTAGAACTTCACCTGCCTGGGCCTCACCCGCACTAACAGGACTAGAGGAGGGACCAAGGCCTGGATTTTCAACAAATCCCCAGGTGATTCGAGGCTCACCCCTGCACAGACAGGCAGAAGTAGGTGATAGGGAACTGGGAAGTACAGGGAGATGAACAAGCCAGTAAGGACAGGGTACCAGCTCAGGAACATCTCTTTCTGGGTTAAAAGATGAAGCCTAGCCATGGTGCACAAGGGCAGGGATGTAGGAGCCACCCAGTGCCAGCTACTCAGGAGGCTGAGACAGGAGGATGGAAAGTTCAAGACCAGCCTCACCCACTTAGCAAGACCCTGTCTCAAAAAATAAAAAGGGCTGGGGATGTAGTTCAGTGGTAAAGCACCCCTGGGTTCAATCCACCATACAGAGGGGATAAAGCCTAGACGGGAGCAAGCCTGTAATACCAGTGACTTGAGAGTCTGAGACAGGAGGATCACAGAATTGAGGCCAGCCAGGGCAATTTAGCAAGACCCTGCCTCAAAATACAAAATGAAAAAAGGGCTGGAGGCATAGCTCAGTGGTAGAGTGCCTGTCTGGCATGTTTGAGGCTCTAGTTTGATCTCCAGTACCAGAGGGGGTGGGAGAGAAGAAGAGGAAAAAGTGAAAAAAAAAAAAAGTCTAGAGGTAGGGAACAAGGACAGGTACAGAAAGGTAACAAGCTCTTCCTAAACCCCAAGTTCCAAGAGAATGTGGGCAGACAGCAAGAGTATCTTGAGGTCATGCTCCTATCAGTCTGGGCTGTGAGGAACTGAGTTCAAGTTCAGCACACGTCCATACCCTAAGAATAGCCCATCCGCAGAGACAAATGTGGCCTGTCCAACCAAAGTATCTCATCTCCTCATGCACTGGGTTTGGGCTCCAGCCCCAGGGCACCCTTCTTTCCCATGATCCCTCTCTACATCCCACTACAACTTTGGGAAACCAGAGGGGACAAATAGCAGTAGAAGGTGAGTCCACAGCTGGCTTGTCCCGGCTCAGTTGTTCCATAGGGTGACCAAGATCAGGGCAGAAGAAGAGAGGGGAAGGTGAGAGCGGGGGAGGAGAGTCCCAGGGAAAGAGGTAGAAAAATTGGGAGACCAAGGGCCTATCAGACAGGGGACAGTGTTGGAATAACGGGAAAGGGAGTTGAAAAGGCACAAACGGGAGAGGAAGGGACACAGGAGGGGCCAGCCACAGAGGCCTGCTCAATTTAGAGATCGATTGCTTAGCTGCAGAACGACTGTAGTTAATGAAAATGTGTTGTATATTTCAGAACTTCTGAAGAGGTAGATTTGTAATGTTCTCACCACAAAATAATGATAAAGAGGTGAGAACATGTTAATTAGTTTGCTTTCATCCTTCCACGATATGAACATACATCAAAACATCACTTAGTCACCCCTAAATATATACAATTCTTACTTGTCGATTAGAAATAGAATTTGTAAAAAGCAGCAGCAAGAGGGCAACTAGTGTGTAATTATGCTGTGCACCTGCAATAATCTAGCCGCACGTGTGCTTTCAGGCGTAATAATCCCAGGGGGAGCGGCCCGAGAGGCGGGGCGGGCTCCGGCCGGCAGGGGCAGCAGCGAGCCCGGCAGCTGCCCGCCAGGCCCCGCCCCGGCCGCGGCGCCCCGCCCTGCGCTCGGGCGGCTCGGCGGCGGCTCGGCGGCGGACTGGCCGGCGGAGGGCCGGCGCTGGCAGCAGGTGGGCGGGGTGCGGGCGGCGGCGGCGGCGGCGGGGCCGGGCCGGGGGTTGCCCGCAGCGCTGGGGCCCGCGCGGCGGCCGTGCGTGCGGGCGCGCCATGGACTTCAACATGAAGAAGCTGGCGTCGGACGCGGGCATCTTCTTCACCCGGGCGGTGCAGGTGAGGCCTGGCGCTGCGCCGGGCGCCCGGGGCCCGGATGTGAGGCGGGCGGCGAGCACCCTGCGGCAGGAGCCTGGGGACACGGGTCTATCCAGCCCCTGCTGCTGCCACCGTGCCCGCCGCGGCGACACCTCGCCCCGCTGAGGCCCTGCTCCTTCTGCCCTACCCAGAAGAGAGCAAGAGCCCGGGGACCCGGCGCCCTGACCGCACGGTCTGCGTGGCCCAGGGCCCGTGAGCAGGGCCTGCGCCCTGTTGCCTGGGAAGAGGTAGCAGCGTCCACCATTTGGACCTGCCAGGTTGTCCTGCTGCCCTGGCGCCTGCCACCTGGAGGGGGGAGCGGGCACTGGGTGGCTCCTACATCCCTGTCCTTGTCCAGCAGTGGTTCTGGACTCTACTGGGGCGTTTGAAGACATGGGTCCCAGGCCAAGGCCACAACCCCTTCTCTGAGCCTCAGTCTCCACACCTGTGCAATGGACAGGTGGTCCGGTGGTTTCCTATGGTCCGTTTTCCACGCTTGGATAGTCAGGCCGGAAGCCAGGAGTTGTTTTCTTTCTGCTCCACGGGAGGCCTGTTTCCTCCATTCCCCAGGCCTGGGGGATGGGGAGAGGGCCAGGGTCTGGCTCATTGCCCTCCTTGGGAGGCTGCCCAGGCCCATGTTGGGGAGGCTGGAGCGCATTCTGTCCATTTGGGGTGAGAAAGAGAAACTGAGGCAGCTCCATGTCCTGGTGAAGACCTGAAGTCAGCTATGGGTGTGAATGCCCCTTGTGTGACCTTGGGGGAAGGGGCTTCATCTTGCTGGGCCTTCTTGAGGTGAGAAATGAGGTGAGAAACAGGATGAGCCTCCCCTGTGCCCAGGCTGGATAGGAGGGATGCTGTAGCAGTGCTCACTAAAGGCAAGCTCCTGGTTGGGGTTAGGGTGGTTTAAACTGCACCAGTGCAGCATGTGACCTTGGGCAAGTCACTGTCTGAGCCTCAGTTTGCACCACTGTAAATCAAGTGTGAGGCCTCCAAGGGTGGGTGTGGGACTCCATGAGATCCTGCACACCCAGGGCCGGCCCATCTCAGTATTCTGGGAACAGGTTCTGTTGTGCTGTCCTTGTCATTGTTGGCTCTGCTGCGCAGTTGCAGTTCTCTGTCCCTAGAGAAGCCTAGCCCCAGCTACTCTCTCAGAAGCCCGTGTGGCCATGTTTACTAGAAAGCACTGTGTCCCTTTGAGGAGGAGTGCCCTGGTAAGGGTGAGGATGTGCCTCCATTTTCCAAGCTGGGAGATGCTGGGACCCAGAGCCCCAGTCCATCTGGGAGGTGGCAACCTTTCTTTGTGTTGTTATGGCAACCACTCTATCTCCCACATCTGGGAAGAACCTGATCTGCCACTTTCCTGCTACTGGTGCGGCCCTGCCACCTGACCTGGCAAGGCCCTCAGAGGGAGCATTGGGTGTGGGGGGTTGGGCACGGTGGCCTGGTGGGGGCAGCCCACAGGGTCACTCACACTGGAAGGGGAGCCAGTGCCCAGAGCAGGGTGGAGGAGGGAGCTGGGAGTTTATAAATAGAGGCTTTCTCTGCTCTGCACGCCCACCCCCAGCTGTTGCCATCTAGCTGGGAGCAGTCTCGGACTCAAGCACCAAACCCTTTCCCTTTGGCAGGAATAGGACAAAGTGGCAGGCCAAAGGAGAGGGGCCTGAAAAGTGACTGGGCAGGAGAGGCCACTGGGATGGCTGGGTCCAGGCTGCTCTGGGATGGAGGGGCTTCTTCTTACCAATATGTGGGCAGCTCTCTGGTCAGTGCCACCTTGTGCCAGGTTGTGCTGGGCGGGTGCCCCACCCCTGTGTACCCAGAAGGACTTTAAAAGCTTCACCTCACCCCGACCCCACAGGGCACAAGAGGGCATTGGCCCTGAGGTGAGACTCACAGGACAGGATGCCTTTTGCAGAAAGATACTAAGGTGGTTTCTAGGATGGAGGGCCCCAGAGCTGGTCGGAAAGTGAGGCAGGGTGTGTGCGGTGGGCTCAGGGAGAGCACTTCAGGGGGCAGAGCGGCCCAGATCAGGGCCCTGAGGCAGGACAGCTGAGGGCATTTTTTGTTAAGGTGGGGAGTGGGCACAAATGCTGCCGAGCCCACTGATGTCATGGCATCAACAGCCATGGTAGTGGGAGAAGTACTGACAAAAAAAAAGCCAGAGGGGTGGTGGCATTGCCACTGTCCAAGCCAGGCAGGCAGTGGTGGGCAAGGGATGAACACCCGAAGGGTTGGGAAAACCTGGTAGAACCTCAGACTTGGGTGGGAACAGGTATGAGCGCCAGGTGGCTGGGCGGGGTGGCGCCTTAACCTTAACCCCAGTAAGAAAAGTGGGCTCCAAAGTGCATTGTAGGGTGACATCATTAGTGCCATCAGGGAAGCTCCTGAAACCCAAAGGGACCTGAGGGAAGCCTCCTTATTATGGGTGATGATGATGATACTAGGCTCACATTTATCGGTCCTATACTGTGCGCCAGCCAGACACTCTGTGAGACAGGTTATCTGCATTCTTGGGGGGAAAACTGAGACCCAGCAGGGCACAGTGGTACACGCTTATAATCCTAGCAGTTAGGGAGGCTGAGATAGGAACCAAGTTCAAAACTAGCCTCAGCAACGGCGAGGCATTAAGCAACCCAGTGAGAACCCTGTCTCTAAATAAAATCCAAAACAGGCCTGGGGATGTGCCTCAGTAGTCAAGTGCCCCTGAGTTCAATCTCCAGTGCCAAAACAGTAACAAAACCCCCCTGAAGCCCAGAAAGGTGACTTTGCCTCTGTCAGTCTTGGTTTCCTCATCTGGAAAATGGGACTGGCAACAGCCCCCTCAAAGAGCTGGGTGGGGTAAAGCCTGCTCAGTGATAGGGCAATCGGGGCATGGCCCAGGGTAAGGTGCAGGCCTGAGACACTGCCCCCTCACTCTGGGGATTGTGAGGAAGTGGGGAAGAGGAGGCGGCTGTGACCCTGCCCACCCTGCACTGCAGGGAGAAACCCAAGCCCTGCTACATAATTGATGGCTTCTGTGCAGCCTGAGCTGGCAGCTGCTCAGCTCCCCACAGCTGGAGCCGTCTGCAGTGTCTGGGTGATTCATCACTGCCAGGTGGCTCAGAAGGGCCCCCAGCCCTCCAGATCATGCCAACCCAGACTCCAACACAGTCCTGCCTGCGTTCATCCTCAGTGGCCACATCTGTGAGATGGGAAGCTTGGCCCTGCCTTGTATGGACATAGTGAGCCCTGGGAGCCCCTGGCCAGGCTGGTCTGTGGCACCTGCTGCTGTCCTTAACTTTTGCCTCACCTCCGGCTGTTTGGCCGTGACCATGGGCAAGCCCCATCTCCTAGCTGGAGAAGGCCTGGGTATCTGTTTGGAAAGTGGGTACATTTGTCTCAGGGCCCTTTGATTAGAGGGTTTAGGACTAGGGCCACTTGCCCATTGTTCCTAGTGGCCTGCATAACTCCTGCCAGCTCTGATGGGGACCTGTGTGACCTCTTGGGGCCCTGGGTATGCCCAGTTGCTGGCACCGTTGAGCTGGTGGTGTTTTCTGTCCACCACACCCGGCAGCCAGAGGCCAAGCACTTGGCCATCTCTCCTCTCGCACTCCTTCCTGCTCTGGGCACAGCCCTCGCGGCTCACCCCAGCTCCTGTCTCGCCTCAGCCTCTGAGCAAGAGGCTCTTAGTGTCTTGTTTGCGCTGGAGGTGCTGATGGCTGGAGAGGCAGAGCTCTTTCCCAGCTCACACACCTTGACAGGGCAGAAGTGAGGCCTGAGTCAGGCCCTTTCAGTTCTAGAAGCCTGGCAGCCCCTTCCCAGCAGTTCCCAGGTGCCATGGAGCCCCTGACCACCCTGGGCCTCTGTGCCTGGTTGCTGCCTGAGCACTTGCTACCAAGTCCTGCGCCTCAGCATCAGGCCTAAAAGACCCAAGAGGTGGCCCCCCGAGGCCCCTGCCTGGCTGGGCACTATGCCCGTGCAGGCATGTGCATGTGGGGAGAGGCTGTGGCCTTCCTTGAATTCCCAGGAGGACTGTGATCCCAGCACCCTGGTTCTACAGAGGGACACATTGAGGCCCAGAGTGGGGTTGGAACTTGGCAATGCTGTGAAGGTCCTTGACCCTGGAGGATTGGGGCCTTCCTCCTCCCCTTCCTAATCCCTCTCCACCCCCCAGTTCACGGAGGAGAAGTTTGGACAGGCCGAGAAGACCGAGCTTGATGCCCACTTTGAAAACCTTCTGGCGCGGGCAGATAGCACCAAGAACTGGACGGAGAGGATCCTGAGGCAGACGGAGGTGCTGCTGCAGCCCAACCCCAGTGAGTGGGCGACGGGGGAGGGGAGGGCAGCGGGGGACACAGGCTGTGGGGGTGCTTGGTGAAAACGAGGCAGGAGGCTTGGCTTTGGGCTGCAGGACATTCCCTGGGGCAGTGGAACTGTCAGGTGTGGCACAGAGGAGGTGAAATGCCTGGCAACTAAAGCCCCTGTGGGAGAAGGTGCAGGCAGAACCCGAGTTTGTGAGCCAGACCCAGAGATGGGAAGGGTTGCCCAGCCACACCACAGGCCAGGAGCAGCTGGGGCTGAGTGCAGGGGAACCTGGGGAGAGAAGTGGCTTTTGGGTGACATGTGTATGCACCTGTCGTCTGCTGTGTAGCCAGCTGCAGTGTCTGAGAGCTGCTGGGGGCCAGACCATGTTAATAGATCCTGTGTTCATGAGGGGATGGGCACAGGCTTTGTCTTGCCCACCACCCCCCCGCCAGGCTGTGTGACCTCAGGCAGGCATGCTGTGTCTCTGAGCCTTGGCTGCTTCCTCTGTGGAGTTAGGGGTTGATGGAAGCAGTTGTGCAGTCAGAGGTGGGCACCCAGGCTGG